>NC_132890.1:11450592-11660592 GCF_030463535.1 Salminus brasiliensis | reverse complement strand
TACAGCCTCTCAGCATTGATATGTGGAGCAGTGGAGCTGGAGTGGTGTTTTCTGGAATGATGGTGCCGTAGCCAAAGCTTTTGGAATGAGTTGGGGATGAGGTGGGGCGGTGATCACCCAGCATCCTCACCCGACTAGCGCTCTTGTGGCTGAATGCAATCAAATTCTCACAGTAATCCAAAATCTAGAACAATGAATGAGCAGGTGTCCAAATACTTTTGTCCATATATATTATCATATGTGCATCATATATATCACCCCTTTCTCCTCCTCCTATTTATTTTTGCTCTCCTCATTGAGTCCATTTTTCCCTCTACCAGTTAAATGTACCCCGTGCCACTGGACACAAGCCCGGCATGACTGATCCACCCAGTTTAACAGTTGGAAAGGTTTTAATCTTGTCTGCTTTTCCTCTCAATTCTCAATCTCAGTAGGTTGTTGGATCTCTCCCGAGGGCGACGAGAAAGCCCTCAGCAGCAGCAGCAACAGCAGCCCTAGTGGAAGTCCTTATATACCCACCAGGTGCCACATGACCCACTCACATGGCCCTTATTCCACCGCAGGGGCGGCCGGCCGCCGTGCTGCCATCCCTGGCCCATCAGACCTAATTTAGTGCGAGGATTCTAATTAGTGTCATTAAGATCCTGACGAGTTTAATCAGGTGGTTAAGTGCCTCGGAAGAGATGTTCGAGCTGGCCTCCAGGGCCAGGCCTGGTCTCTCTCTCTCTCTATCTCTCTCTCTCTCTCTCGCACTCACTCACACATACACACACACATACCCACCCACACACTGCAGTCAAACCAGACAAGGCTTTCAGTCACTTCTTTTAAAGCTCACTGAGAAACATTAGAGGACACACTTCTCTCTTTCTTCCCCTCTCTCTCTCTTTTTCTCTCTGTCTCTCTTTCTCTCTCTCGCTCACTGCTGGCTTCATTTGAGGTGAACCTTGTGAGCTTTGTGAAATCCACTTTTCTCCCCTCCACCTACCATCGCCTCAGGCGCTGAAAGAAAGGGAGGGCGAGAGAAACACAAAGACAGAGAAAGAGAGAGAGAGAGAGAGAGAGAGAGAGAGAGAGACAGAGGGGGAGAGAGAGAGAGAGTGTATGTGTGTGCGCGAAAGAGAATTTCACAAACGCCTTCATCGTTTAAATGGTTGTGCTGTCGCTGGAGCAGGGCATGAATTATTCAGCGAGATGTCTCCTTCTTCAAACAGACAAATAGAACAGGATTATGCCTCCACCGAGCAAATGGTAAACATGACAATCAAAACAACGGAATTAATTAGGTAATTAGGGAGACAAAATAAATGTGAAATAATGATAAACTCTTCAGAGAGTACATCTGCAGCGCCGCTACTGTATGCATATATATATGCAGATTTGGAAGTTGCGCCTGCATAATTAGACGCCGCTGTCAAGTTGCGTGGATGGTATCCAGTTTGCTCTTTAAATGCGGGGATTTAAAAAGCCTCCTCGCTTCTTTTGTGCTGAGAGGAAATTTGAGAGCCATTTACACTAGATTTGAAATCACACTGCGGGCGCATAAGCAGCAGAGAAGGCCAGAGAATCCCTTTCCGAGGAAATCTGCCGAGCGGGTTGGCATTGCTGCCACTTAGGCCTTTCGATAGAGAAGTGTTACATGAACGGAGGGTCCAATAAACATGAACTCTTGTCAGACACTCGTTTGCAGGATGACTAGAACTAGCAGCCCACTGGAACGCACAGCGGCGTAGAAATGTAAATGAGATAACCCACTCCAGTGGCGTAATGAGAATCTTATGGGCTTCAGTGGAAAAATTAATGGGCCTCCCATACGGAAATTACCTTGAATGAATAAAAAAAAGAAAGTAATTTGCTTGTTTCCTCAGTATTGCTGTATCACATCCACACTGGTGCTGTAAAGCTGGCTAATGGCTATAGAAGTCATTGAGTCCATGAGTCATGGGGGTAAATTGGCATAGGCAGCAATTGTGGGGGGTCCAAACACTTTGGTTTTCATTTGATCAGATTTTCACCCATTTCAACATTCAATTAAGTAAACGTAATTAATTAATTAACTCAAATGCTACAAAAAGTTGGGATAACTGTATCGTAGCCAAAGGGTTCAATTTTAACCTCATTGATCCATAGGACTTGTCTCCAGAATACATCAAGCTTCCTCTGTTGTTTTGTCAGTGATGGATTTTGTGATGTGGATGCAGGAAAGATTTTTTTAAGCTTTGATGTTCTGCAAAATGTTACAATTGCAAGTGATGCATGATGTTGGAAGACAAGCATCATTTTGATATTAGTATGAAACTGGTATAGATTTTATAATGTAATTGTGTTATGATCTTTCTACTGCTACATATAAATATGAGAGACGTACCATACAGTCTTGTGTGCAGTGAAACTGAACATTACTGTGGTTGCATCCCAATCCACACACACACACACACACAATTCACGAATGAACTTCTAACGGTGGTGCACCATTGCGTACTGTGGTAGCGTGAGGGTTTAGATAGGTCATATGGACCCTTATTTTAGCGATCTTTAGGCGAGCCGTCAACCGCACATTGCACAGCTTGATTTAGGGAATGTCGGTACGTCTTTGTTACCGTAACGACAGGAAATGTACACCTTGCGCAGTTCGAAAACGCACAAAAAACATGTATTAAGTCTGTGTTTTTGGGGTGTAGCGAGCAATAAAGCGAAGCACTTGCCATTCCCTGAGTTTCAGAATCTCTTTATTATTTCACCAAGTATGTTACACATACAAGAAATTTGTCTTGGTGAGAGCAACACGTATGACAAGTAACAAAAACAGGTTCTGATCGCAAGACCCTCCAACGCATTGTGAGGACGGCTGAGAGGATCATCGGAGTCTCTCTCCCCTCCGACATGGACATTTACACTGCCCCTGCATCCGCAAAGCAACTAGCATTGTGGATGACTCCACCCACCCTTCACACAGACTGTTCTCCCTCCTGCCATCAGGAAGAAGGTACCGCAGCATCCGGTCCACGACCAGACTCATAGCTTCTTCCCCCAAGCCATCAGACTTCTCAACTCAACTCAACTTCTAAACTGATGTCTTTTCTGTTACATGCCCATACTCTCTCTCTCTCTCTCTCTCTCTCTCCAACCATTTACCCCAGATAAAATGGGAAGCATTTTTGCACAAAGCATTTGCACTAATAACCTTACTACCTCAGTGGACTCAATATTTATTACACAATGCATAATTTGCATTTGCATTTGCATTTATTTATTATTCTCTGTCTGTACTGTGTTGTGTTGTCTGTCTGCACTTGTACTGTGTTGCACTTGTGTTTTGTATGCATTGTCTATGTTGCACCATGGTCCTGGAGGAACGTTGTTTTGTTTCACTGTGTACTCTGTATGTAGCTGAAATGACAATAAAACCCACTTGACTTGACTTGACTTGAGTTGGGTGGATTGCTATTTCACTGGTGCGAAGAGTGGGTGTACGCACGTTAGGCACGCGCCTGTGTTGACAATTCACTGCCAAGATTGGCTGTTGACGTCTGCCTAGGTTGTTTTCAGTCAGTGGTGCTCTCTGTTTTCCATTACAGCAGAAATTTACATGAACACACCTCATTTCGAGACCACCACGCTCATCAGCATAGATATTTTCGCAAGCTCCGTTGCTATTTAAACGGCGCAGGCGGAAGGCGTGAAAATAGACTGTTTATGGGGTGTAAGATAGCAATCAGCATTGCGACGTGCCTTGAGCAGGGTGTGAGATAGGGCCCATGGTAATAACTCTTGCATGTCATAAAGTGTCAGGCACAGCATGAGAAACTGCAGTACTATGACCAAACTTTCCAGGGATAGTCTATAAAGAGCCCTATAGAACGCTCTATAGAACAAGCTCCTCATTGATTGACAATTGAAGGAGAAAAGTATAACTAAAGCATTCAATTAGCTCTTTGTCATGAATTTCTATGTAACCGTTGCCTTTTACTAAAGAACCCCTGAAGACCTTTTAAATGATGTAGTTACTCTACTGATCCACTCCTCCCAGATGGGACAGCAGCTCATCAGCACTATGCCCTCTGGTTCAGCTTCATGCTGCTTCAGTTTAGCTCCACCTGAAAGCATGAGCAGTTTTGTAGCCGTGAGTAGCACATCTACTCAAAGGTACATGGGAGAAGCAAAAATTGACGTCAGGAACAAGGAGTATTAACCTTGGAGGGAATTTGTTTGCTCCATGACTTTGAAAAGGTCAGGGGAAATCCTTTCAGCTCGGGCAATTAAAAGGATTCTGCTTGTCGCTGGCTAAGTACAGCTGGCGTTAGGAAGTGCTCTCTCTCTCTCTCCCTCTCTCTCTCTCTCTCTCTCTCTCTCTCTCTCTCTTTCTCTCTCTGCGCTTGACAGCCTAGTCTCAGGGCTTAGGTGAATATGAAGTATCCATTTCAAGCAGTATTTAAGTTCCATTTCCAATTTGCGGCCGTTCAAGAGCGGTTCAGTGCATGCGGGTGAGGCCTGGGCCTAATGATGGCTTCTCCAAGGGCTTATGGAGAATGATGAAGAGCGAGGAGGGGGGATCGGGGGGGTCGCTCCATGTGAATCCATGAATTAGAAACAGATTATTTAAACTGAGATCAAATTAAATTCTTGCTCCTCCACTCAATGTGGGTGCCACAGTTCAAGGGCCAACGGTGGAAAAAAGGCACTCAAGTGACGTGAAAAGCCGAGGCACTGCCTTAATACACAAATAATGGAGAAAAAACGGAACTTACATGTTTTTCTCACGAGCAAGGTCAACCCTATTGACATTCAGTACAGAGGCAAAGAATGCAGACCAAGCTACAGATTTATAAAAAGACAACCAGACATCTAAACATTGCATTTAGAACTGAAAAAGAAGGAAACACGAATAGGTGATCAGCTAAAGCGAATTCCACTTCCAGGCAGTTGCTAGGTTGTTGCTATGTGGCTGCTATGGTATTCCAAGTAGTTTCCATGGTGTAACTAGATGATTGCTTAGGTGTTACTAAGTGGTTGCTGTGGTTTTTGAGGTAGTTGGTTTGGTGTTGCTAAGTGGTTTCTATGGTATCCCAGGTGGTTGCTAAAGTGTTGCTAAGTGGTTGCTAGGTGGTTGCTATAGTGTTGCTAGGTGGTTTCTAAGGTACCCCAGGTGGTTGCTAAGTGGTTGCTATGGAATCCCAGGTGGTTGCTAAGGTGTTGCCTGGTTGGTTGCTATGGTGTTTCCTAGTGGTTGCTATGGTATCCCAGGTGGTTGTTAAGGTGTTGCAAAGTGGTTGCTATAATGTTGCTATGTGGTTACTAAGGTATCCCAGGTGGTTGCTAGGTGGTTGCTATAATGTTGCCAGGTGGTTTATAAGGTACCCCAGGTGGTTGCTATGGTATCTCAGGTGGTTGCTATGTGGTTTCTAAGGTGTTGCTAAGTGACTGATATGGTATCCCAGGTGGTTGCTATGGAATAGCAACAAGGTTGCTAAGGTGTGGCTAGGTGATTGCTAGATGGTTGCTATTGTGCTGCTAAGTGGTTGCTGTAGTGGTGGTGGGTGGCTGCTATTGTATCCTAGGTGGTTGCTATGGTCTTGCTAAGTGGTTGATGAGGTGTTGCTAAGTGTTTGTTGTCATATCTCAGATGGTTACTTCGGTGTTGCTAAGTGGTTACTAGGTGGTTGCTATGGGGTTGCTCCACAATGTGGGAGAAAAGAAGCATTTCTCATGCTAGCCTTCATCCTCCTAACATCCTAAGAAAAGTGCATGAGAATTGACAATGTCAGAACTGTGAGGATTTCTAACAATGTTAATGAATACAGTTATTTGAACTTCTTGGAATTCTGCATACTTCCTTGGAATTTCAGTATTTCAGCAGTTAGGCAGGTCGGTTGGTACTGCTCCAGAAGAGGCGTACTCTTGACTGTGGCTTCAGTGTCCGACTACAAAGCAGTGGCGTGTAAGGGAAATTGAGACATGACCCTGTAGCTCATGAAGAGGCTTCAGAGCAGTGAAGGAGATGAGAGTATAATCCACATCCCAAACCAAGAGCTTTGAAGCGGCCTAATTTCAAAAAAAGCATTAAAGAGCCTGTGAAGATCACTTAGAGCCAATCATCAAGGAATTTTAATTTGGATTCTCTGTGTGACAGACACAATGGAGCAAGGGTGGAAGGGAAAAAAAACACATCACTAATAAATGAACACGAGATACAAAAAGAAAAAGATATCTGGGACATTAAAAGGACTATTCCCAGTGAAGGAGTGAAATGGCTCCCTCAAATGGAATGGCCAATGAGGCGAAGCGGTCCTGCAGGAATGCTGCTGTTGAGCACAGCCCTCCATTAGAGTGCGTGCCAGTGTTGATTTGGAAATCTCATTAATGCCCTCACAGTGAGAACTACAGGGAGAGAGAGAGCAAGAGAGGGAGAGAGAGAGGATGAAACACAGTACCCCCCCCTGCACACTTCCACCCCATCCCACACTTTCCTCACCCCCCCCCCCCCCCCCCTTACATATCTCTGTGGCTCAGTAATTGGGCTCAGCTCATTGTTATTCAAAACCCTGTAGAACCAATTAGCGGCAGACCTCGCGACCCCGCCGCTGCTCTGGAATGGCGCTAGCTAAAAGACTCTAAAGTGAGGAAGCCAGGAGCAAAAGGTCCAGAAATTTCTTTTAGTTTCCTGATTAATAATCCTGTCAGAGCTATCAGAGACATTAAAGAGAAACGCTGCTTTCTCGCTCCAGTTTTTTTTTTTTTTTTTTTTTTTTTGCCGGTACTGCTTCCTCTCGTTTTTACCCGCTCTCTATTAAAGCTTAATGATGGCCCGGGTGCTTCAGCCCCGGCGTCTTGTCTGATAAATGTACAGTTAACAGGATAATGAGCACTCTTGATCTTCTGGCGATCTACTGCAGCAAGGACCTCTGACCCCCCCCCCCCCCCAAACCTCTGCAGAGGAACACACAAGAGTGGGTTGGACAGATGTGACTGGAGGGGAGGAGGAAGAGGAGGAGGGTGGGTGACATTTGGGGCCCAGCCAGATAGATTAGATGAGGATCCAGAGAAACTAGCTTCCTGTGGAGTGAAACTCGGCAACTAGCTCGCTCTGAGCAAAAGATACGCCAGCATAATTTGCTCTGAACTGGAGATGCTGGAGAGAATGGTGTGAATGGGAACAGACAGACAGACAGGCAGGCTGTGGGTGGTGAGACAAAAAAAAGTGCTACTGAAGAACAATGGTGAAAGAACAAAATGCTTGAATTTGAAGTTAGCTAGCAAAGCAGTCCAGTGACTCAGTCGGCCGTTCTTGAGAACAGCTGATGGAATGAAGGATTGAACCATGAATCAGAACAGCAGGGTGTCGCCTACTACACCTGCAGGGTGGTACACCTGGTAAAAGCACTGCTTAGCAATGCAGAGACATACCCCAGGCACTGGAGGTCAGGTTCATATCTCTGGAATGCACTTCGTGGGCCATAGCGCTCTGGGACCCAACTGGCCATTTGCATTTACACTTCCAGCAGTTTACAGACATGCTTAATCAGGGCGGTTTGAGGAGAAGTTTGGGGTCTGCTTGGAAAACGTACCCTTAAGGTAGCGCAGATAGGCCACGGTCTAAAGATACCCACAAGTGCTAAGGCACTGCCATTGGGGATGTATAAATCCGTAGATACACAACACATATGTTTACTGGGGGGAAAGGTGGGCAGCTCTCCTCCAAAAACATCAACTGACAGATAAGGCGATCAGGCACCTCTATCAGTTCTGCTCTGAGTGCAGTGAGGCGCCCCTCAGTGCTTCAGGACCCTTGGATATCTTGACGTGTTTGTCTGCACATGTCAGGATCGACTACTCATGTCAGGGTTTGGTCAGGTTTGGACGTCTGGTTGGGATTAGACTTCATGTTTCCACAGGGGTGCGGGATGTGGAGGTGCTGAATTTCATTTTTTTTAAACTGCAGCTGCTAAATTATTCAAATATTACAGAACAATTAGCCTGATGTCACTGTGTATATTAGAAATGTTTCATTTTTCTACCTCCCTCTCAACTCAGAACACCTTCCCATGCCCTTGTGTTCAGGCTCCTTATAGTCTGTCTCTCATATTTAATGGACTTTGGCTTTGGCTTTCTCCTTCTTTAATCTTTCTTCTCACATTGTTACCCTACATTTTTAAAATTGCACTCTTGAGTAATTCATATTGTTGGCAGCGTGGCCTATGGTGGTCCATGAGGCCAGAAAGTTGTGTAACTTCACAGTTTCTAGACTAAAAACTTGTGAAGTAGATTAATGGACTGAAGCTCAGATTTTGCAGAGCAGACTATTAGGCTAGTCATTTTTAAAAATTTGTCCAGCTGTTGTTATCGCTGAGAGAGCATTATTTAGCAATTTTACCCTCAAATTACATCTTTAAAATTATTCTGGGTGCACCCCAATTGCAGTACTACTAATTGATAACACTAACTAACTAATACCTCATAATGGGTATGAGGTATGTAGAAAAGTGACAAAGTTGAGTATACTCAAATATACAAGATACATACTCAGAAGCAAGTGGTTTTTGAGTGTGGTTACAATTAACACTATCATCCCACGTTACAATGCACACCGGAAAGGGAGGAGCTACTCATGTCTAGTACAATGATTCAAAAAAAGAAAAATGGCGGAGAACAACGCATGTGCAGCGGCAGAGGATCTGCAGTGATGTATGTTGGCATAGCAACGCTTCATCACTTCCTGTTAGTAGAAAACAGGTACATTATATATTTTGTGTGCTGACCTGCTTAGATTAGTATAAAATTAGTATACAGTTTCCCTTTAGCATCAGTGTGTGGTATGCAATTGGGACGGAGCCAAATTGACTAGGGAGAATAGTGTCTTTGTTATTGCCACTCCAGGAAGCTAATAACTCATTAGTTGGCTTACTTGTCTTGTGCGGTTGTGCTTGCTTGATGTTTCGATGTGTTAGCAAAGCTATCAAGTAGCTATTTTTGACCATAAGTTAAGTCAGCCCATTCGAGAGGGATTTGGCGACTAGCTAGACGTCTTGAGATGGTGTTAGTAAACTCCCTTGATATCACTTTTGGAAATGGGTGCTGTTAATAAGTGGTCTTGCATTAGCTGATGTGTAGTTGTGTTGGCTACCTAAGTTTTACTTGATGTTAGTAGAATACAAGATTTGTAAGGCTATTTTACTTGACTAACTTTGTACGTTAGCGTTTCTGTAAGTTATCAAATCCTGTAATTTTACTCTACCTTTTCAGGCTGCGTGGTTCTTTCACTTCCACTGTTGTCTTTGCTGGTTCTGTATCCTTCAGCTTATTAACAGCGCATGTGTGCAGCTATTAATAAATGGTGCTCAAAGCGAGATTTGCATTTACGAAAGTGGTGCAAAAGAAAGCAAGTTCTGGTGGCGTTCTGATTCCCAGTTCTGTGCTGTGGCTAGGGCAGGGCTTGTCTAGCTATATTCAGGTGCAGTTTAAAACACTGCACTACAGACACATCATATCATATGTGTGTAGTCTTTCTTCTCCCACAGGTGCGCCTGATATATGCCGAGGGAAATTCCTACTACAGCACATCTGACAAAAATAGGAGAAAAACAGGCAAAAACAAATAAAAAGAGGAGAACAGGAGTGACTGACAACCCAATTAACTAGCATGAGGAGAAGGTAAGGAGAATGAAAATGGATGTGGTGCAGGTGGAATATGAGTACACCGACATGGAGCTCCCTCACCAATAAGTGCCCTCCCTGAAGTCTCCACTAACACAGGCCTCTGTTTACAGCGCAGACATGCACATATTAAAATGATAAATCTCTTTCATTACGTGATGTCTGCCTGAGATAGGATCTGATGTAATCTTAAGCCTCATCTTCAGACAGCTCAATAATTCATATTTCCTGATATCAAAGACTAGCCTTAGTCCCTCTTTTATTATGCTACTGTCTGACAAACTGACAGGGAAAACAGAGCGGATTTCCAGCTACGCGGCCGGATATTACACGGGCAATTGTCTGAAGGTTTAGATTCATTAAATCATGGCCTGACTTTTACATTTAGCCTTGACACAGGCCAGGGTTGAGGTCAACTCCATTTCATTAATTGACAAATTCTGCACATTCCTTGTGATATTTGCATAGGATGTATGGGTGAATTTGAAATGTGACCTCAATTTCAGCTCGTTCCCAGAACTGCATGAGTTGAAACAGAACTGGTCTAGACCATAATAGAGTATCACGGGAAAGGGGTTAGGGCGTGTACTTTAGTAACCGAGGACAAGACTCTGGTAGGATTCTGGAGGATATAGATTATTCAGTAACTACAGTGAGTTATTTATATATATAATAATACATCTATTAATTTTTATTCTAATCAATATTCTGTGAACTCCAACAGGTTATGCCCTTCAGTCGTAATATAATTAGTGTCTCAAACCACACAATATACCCTACCTACCTATCTACCGGGCAATATTTCTGATGAGTATTGCTCTGCTCTGCTCACAAGCACCGCCTGTGTTTAGTGTACTTACTTTCTTAGGTATTGCAACAAGTGTTTTCAAAGCCAATAGATTTTATGAAGTCATTCATTTTTTATTACATTTTTTTATTTGTATAATTATAACATTGCTGATTTGTTATGGCTGGTGTTGCTAGGTTACCTTTGTATAAAGTGGAGTAATGCTTGCAGAGCTTCAGTCAGAGCACCATTATCATGCAATATTGGCACTCCTAGCTAATTCATTAACTAATAGAAACAATCCAGTTACTAATATACAATAGCAACTACTGAGTTATTCTGTACCTAATGTAAGTTATTTAGTAACTGTTAAGAGTTATTCAATAAGTACAATGAGTTATTCAGAAATTAATATAAATTATACAGTACCTAATATAGAATACTTATTACTCCAAAGTTTAGCAACTAATGCGTTATTCATCAACTAATATGAACTCGTATGAGTTATTCATTAACCATTATTAGTTATTCAGAAACTAATATGCATAATTTAGTAACTATTATGCATTGATGATGAAAGAAATGATCCAGTTACTAATATGGAACAACTCTTATTAAGCAACTAGTATTTATTAATTAGTTATTAGTGAGCAATCATCAATTAGTTTTTCATGAACCTCTATCTAGTTATTTAGTAACTAATATGAATTATCTAGTTACTCATATGGATTGTTTATTTACTACTACTATGAGTTATTTAGTAACTACTATGAATTACACCGTTATTAATCTGGATTATTCTATAGATTATTATTAACTACTAGGGATACTTACTGTAAATTCAATCGAAGTGTGGGCCCACATATGATCATACACAGTTATGAACATTAGCACTCTAATTATAAATGTTTGCATATCCATGGTATGCTGTGACTTACGGTAAGTTTTCAAGCAGTCTTAAATATTCAAGCAAATCACAGTGTAAACAGCACAAACTCGAGAAAAGTTTGTGTAAATTACAGCAGCGTATCCAGAAGCAGACCTGCTCTCCACACATAAACATAAACAGGGTATTTTGTTGGAGATTAGGCAGCAATAGCTCAGCAACAACAATATGCCAGTTCATTTTTAATATATTTGTGATATCATAAAGATCTCCAAAGGCCTTGCTCTTCCCAAATAAGCACAGAAGCATATCATAACCCTTCACAGGGCTACAGGCCACCATTCACACAGCAATAAAACCGCTCGGGATGCACATAGAAGGCAGATGATTCCTGTGTTGTCCTAATAAGGCCTCAGACAACTGTTGATGTGTTCTGCATACCAGAATGGTATTCCTCCCACAGCAGGTAAAGAGTCTTTTATTAGCTCACACCTGTTTTGCAAAAAAGCTGGCTGGGGGCAGATGTGCTGTTTGTGTTCTTGGTGTTTAAGTGCTTGTTTGGATCGGTCCCCTCAAGGCCGAGTGCTGATGTTACGGCATCAAGGAGTTTCATTCCCCCGCAGCCGAGGTACATTAAACTCCAGTCCAAAAAAGTCCCCCACACCTCCTTCACTGTCTCCTCCCCTCCGCAATTCTGGCCGAACTTGCCGCCCACCATAAATCCTTTTACAACAAGCTCCATAAACCTCTTTTGGTGCCTAAATATTTATGGATGCCTGTGGTTCCCTCGAGGGGCTGGTTTGTGTCCGAGGCTCGGCCCTGCGCTAATTCATCTGGAGCCACTCCAGGCCCTCTTATCTGACGCTCATGGAGAAGAGCTCTACTAAGGGTGTTGGTGGTCCGCCCCAGTGCAACCTCCAGCCCCTCCGCCAGCGCCTCCCTAGGAAAGAGTAAGGGAACACCCACAAAGAGGATGAGTGATAAATACAGAAGTGTGAGTCGGAGCCATCCTCCGACCCTCCAGGTCGTCTTGCTCCGCTCCACTGACCTAGCAAACACACCTCTCGCCGAGCGAGCGCCACTGACCAAACAAACAAACATGCCGCTCCTTGCAAAAAAGAAACAGGGCCCGTGGCCACTGCCAAGGCAAGCATGGTAACCCAGGGATCAGTGTTTTTGAGCAACATGACCTGGGCAGGGCACAATGAAAACTGCATGATTTCACGCTTGGATTTTGCTCGCGTCATCCTAGCAGCTGTGCGAGCTGTGTAAAAGGTACCACCCAGGAATAAGACATCAAAGCCTGCTTTGAAACAGATATACTCTGGTCCGAATATGACCTAATGACATGTTCCCTGTTAATAATGCCACTGTACAGCCTCTCAGTTAAAGTTACTGTTTCTTTTGGAGATATTTCTGAGGAGAAGAGATATTAGATAAACTGAGTCTGAGTTTAAACAGCAATTAGAAGACCTGGCAGACCATCAAACCAGTCCCCATCAGATATGGGGACCCCATCAGAATCTCCTTTCTATTGAAACATAACTGACACTATATTTAGCTGGTAAAAAAGGGTAAAGAAGGGTGGTCTCCAACCTTTGTACTGCTCTGTATGCAAACAGAAAGGTGCTACAAAGGCTTCTTTCAGCGATGCCATAGAAGAACCATTTTTGGGCCCATAAAGACCCCTTTTTGTCAGAGATGTGAGTACGAAGAACCTTTTAATTGGTAAAGAACCTTTACTCTCACTTCCTTAAATCTTCCTCATGCCTTCCTCATAAATGTTCCTCATACATATACGTATTTGACCCTGTTTACACCTGGTCACTTCATGTGACTTGTATGACTGGGTTTTTGCCACATTTACAGCCTTTACACTCGGTAGTCAAATGCGTCTCCGGTTGGTCAGACTGAAATCCGATTGCTGTGTAGGACGGGATATATACACATGAACCGCATTGGTTGCATGGAGGTTATTAATGGGTGTTTCGGTTGATGAATGTGTCTAAGAGAGACGTTTACATTGCTGTAACATGTGGCTCAAACGCATCTCAGTCCACCTCCTGAAGTGGCTCGGCCTTATCCAGATATAATGCTGATACGCATGAAGTGACCAGGTCTAAACGGGGTCTCAGATCACCTCCTCAAGTGGTTTAAGAGATTGGATATGTATCTGGTTTAAATGTGGCTTGGGTGTGTTTACCATTGCATTTTTATGTGGCTTGACCTCAATCAGAAAACTGCAAAGAATAATTATTTATTTATCCATGAAATCGTTAAAAAAAAAAACCTTGGTAGCACAGTTTTATCTTTTAGAAGACTTTTACTATCTAGAATTAGTACTGAAATTGTATTGCTGGTGCTGTGCTCTACTATTTAAATGGAATTTATTTTTAATGCAATGACTGGATAAGTTTGCTATGTAAAAAATTACACTGGCCTTCATTTACACACTGGATCAACAGGGTCAAATCTTAGTTCTAAGTTCTTTTCTTTAAAAAAAAATAATAATAAAATAATTAAAACAGCACATTTTTTCTTTCAGCACTTCTCACCTCTAGCTCTTTCTACAAAAACAAATGCGGTATTGATACATGTCTCAACAGAACCTGTCTGCTGCTTTTAAAAGGATATGGGTGAGAAAACGTTTCTGTTACTGTTATTAACTGTGACTTCTAAGGCGTGCATGCTGTACTTACTGTTGTATGAGCAGCACGTGCTGTACTGTACTCTACTCTACTTAACTGGTATTTAAACTGCTAGCTACAAGTGCTACCTTTTTCACTGCGCATGTTCACTTGCGGTTCAAGGCAAACCCATGCAATTTGGATCACTTCTCAGTGGGTTTAGCAGGGACATTCTTGACTACATAAGTGGCAATGTGTGGTTCCTCCCTGTAGTATACTGGTGTGTGTGTGTATGTGTGTGTGAGAAATGGATAGAGCCTCTTTTACACTCTGCACAGCTCTCCATGCACGTTCAGTGGGCCTGATGACTCCTCCAGCCTCCTCCCAGTGCTGTGATTACAGCCGTTTACCCTCTTTAATATGTGTAATTCTCCTTTTCTCTGACTGGTGAGTAAGACGGCCTCGGGGGGGAGAGGCACTGCGTGGCAGGCTGCCAAAAGCCCTCCTCTAGAAACAGCTCCCAGTCATTTTCCTCCGTACTGTAGTCACAACCCGCATGTCAGCAAGCCACTGTCTGGATATGTGATTATGATAATTGTGTGGATTTTTTTTTTAGACATTATTTGCTGGGCGTCACTGATGACTTGATTACATGGTGGGCCATTGTTATGGCGTTCACACGTCCCGTCAGCGTGACATTTGCAAAAGGTTAAGGCCCTGACAGAGACAAAATGGCTGTGGCTCAGTGCAGAAACAGAGACCAAAGGTCATTATGGGCATAACGTACTGAATAGTTATGCAGTTTACATTGCATAACAATAGACCAGCAATGGGAAGATTACTTCTGACAGCCAGCCAGTATGAACTGAGCGGACATCTGAGGTTAATATGGATTGAGTTCTTCTCGCTGTCTGGTCAAGAGAGAGGCAGCAGAGTGAACTCGTGGGCGTTTCCCTTCATATGACACACATTTTCCACATTTCGCCCATGATTGGAAGCATGTGGTTCAGAAACGGACTCTGTGG
This sequence comes from Salminus brasiliensis, assembly GCF_030463535.1. Classification (NCBI taxonomy): domain Eukaryota; kingdom Metazoa; phylum Chordata; class Actinopteri; order Characiformes; family Bryconidae; genus Salminus; species Salminus brasiliensis. Next base: position 11,645,616 of record NC_132890.1, on the reverse strand, counting down.
AATGCTGCGAATCACAATGGTCAGCCTGACCAAGCATTTAGTGGTAGACTTTGAGCACCACTAAAACGTGGTGAGAATCAATGGCTTGGATACAGACCCTGCTTTTGAGGTCAACCGATTGAGGCCAACTGGACCCAAACAGGCTTACACAACAGGCTTCCACAGTGGGACCGTGTTGTATTGGAAAGAATGTGGCAATAGGTTACAAGAGTATTGATATCACGGTATAGAAGTAACGATTCAATAAACTAAGATATATTGCAATACTGTATATCTGTTTTTTTTTTAATCTAATTTTAAAATAAAAAAATAATACACCATTATATATGCATGGAATCTGAGTAAATAACAGTTCAAACTTTTTAGCCAATCAGAACAGTGGGATCTGAAGACAATACTGCCATCTAGAGGTCATTGAGGTTTAAACACAACACAAAATGAACCACTTTCTGCCACCATTCAGTTTTCATTAACAATTGATACCATGTTTTTAGGACCCAACACAGCATTGCAATACTTTGATATCCATATTTTTTTACACCCCTACTCGACAGTAGCTCACCTCAGAAGCAGTCTGAATTCACAGTGAGCCACGGACAAACTGAGAAAACATTCGAACAATATATTTGAAGTCTCTTAATGTGGGAGTTAGATCACTGGGCCAGACAGATTTCATCCATGCCTGTAGAAAAGGATTTGGTGCAAAGACAGCTAGCTGCATGTACGATAAAAATACCAAAGGAGGGCTGCATGGTAGAGCCAGTGCTTCAACACATCCACTCCTCCTCACAGCCTCTGGACACTTTACTTTAGTTAAAAATAAAGGTGCTTCAGATGCCACTAAAGAATCACTTTTAGTTCCCTAAAGAACCATGTTTGTAATAGAGATGTAAGAGTGTGAAGAATCTTTTAAAGGTCTAAGTTAAGGTTGTTAAGGTTTCTTATACTTACAAATCTCTTATGGAGTCAAAAGTGGTTCTCCTATGGCATGACTTAAAGAACCATCTGAGGCACCTTTATTTTTAAGCCTGTGTGTGTGTGTGCGCCTGTCTGGGTTTACATTTCAACCTATACGCAGTCCAGAAAGTCCACCAGCAGAGAGCAGCAGCGTGATGACAGAGACGCCAAGAATGTTGACCCCACCGCTGTCGGTAATGTTTCACTGGAGTTCCCTTAATAAGGGAGTGAAATAATTTCCACCAAAGCGGTTGGAGGTGATGACAGCTCAGATGAATGCTCGCTGTAAAGCAGCCAGAATAACAACTGCTCCTGCATGCATCGAGAAAAAAAGAAAGAAAGGAAGGGGGGAAAAAACACAAGGCAAGTTTGGCAGGGGCTGAGAACTGCCAGGTCCACAAACTCATGCATATTTGGGTCTGTGAACATCTGCCAGCACAAATAATTTACGCCACACACACACACCTCTCTGCTGCCCCTTTTCCCCTCCCTTTTTCTTTTTCACTAACGGCTGCTGGAACCCCCCAACAAGCCTGTTCCAACTTCTAAAGGGAAAGGCCTGTCACACAGACACGCCAGTACAATACAGACAGTTATATTCACAAATATGCACAAATGCAGAAACCCATAGAAACGCAGATGACTAGGAATTTACATAAGTCTAACACGGCCATGAAAGCACTAAGTACTATGCTGAACATGGAAACCAGAGATAAGACACTAGTAAGCATGTTTTGAGCATGGAAGGACAAAACACATGCACACACACAGGTTTGGTTTTAAACAATGTCAGGGTGTGGAGTCCCCATTTCACTTTTTCCAATATGAATTTGGCCGTTGTTCTTTACATTGTATGAAATTTCGTGAGGAGTGGACCAATAGAAACACATCAAAATGACTTCCATTGAAAGTTAAGACATTTGGTTTTTTTAATAACTATTATGGAAATATTATAAATATTGGTTGGATTGTGTAATATTTTAAGCAAGCAAATTTTTGACACTGACCATGTTAATAGTTTCATACAGAAAGGTCAGATTGCTTTTCTAAGTCTTAATCCTTCCTATGAAACCTGAAGTGAGACACAACCAATACTATTAAATTCTAATAGTCATTCTAAACTATTAACTTCATCCTTCTGTACTCATTCCAGTCTTTGGTCGAATGACTTGTGTGCTTAGAGTCATTGTCTTGCTGCATGACCCATGTTCTAACATGTCTATTACTGTTATTATACACTTGCATTCTTATAATATACCTGCCTTTTTCTTAATAACTTTAACACACTAATATAATATAATGTCAAGCCTTCAAATCGATTTAGGATAAGTAAACTATTAATTCTGTGTTCTTTCTAAGAAATTTCTGATACAATGTTAGCATTGCAAATTAATATTTGCCCATCCGTGAGTTTTCTTTGATGAATACATTGAGTAATTATCACTATAATAATATTGCTTTCATTGCTTGCATTATGTCATAAATTCATAAATAATGTTCTTTGTGTTCACTTCATGCCTGCATGACTGATTTAGATTAGCTTGATGCTAACCAGCTATCTTTTATTGTATTATAGACTTTTATTAGTGACTATAGATCATGATCACAGGAAAGCAATGACAGCAGGAAACATATGAAGGCTATGGGTCTTTGCCCCCATGGTAATGTTTGTGTCTCATGCCATGGTAACACATGTTTTCTGCTATGTGCAATTTAAGTAAACTCTACATGTATAAATATATTATATAATTTATTATATATCTGTGTATATATGACACTATAGTAGCTTCCACACAGTTCTACTAAAACAAACAAACACACACACACACACACACTTACACACTGCAGACAGGTGTTGACACATGCTCCTACAGCAGGTCTGCTTTTGTTGATGGGCGTTTGTGTGAGGACCCCCCCAGCCAAGCCTCCTCCTCTGGCCTCCACAGGCCTGCTGTTTCCTGCTCTCTGGGTGTGCAGAGGTTAGTATATCTGCAATGGGTCATGTACATAGAGCAGTACTAATGGATCCGGAACCGCAGAATGTGCACTGCAGGTTAGGCGGTCCAGAGAGACTCATAGAGGGGCCCCATCCATCCCGTAACCCTGCACGCTTCACTAGGAAAAGGGGAAAGAGATAAAAAACACACACCCTCGCTAAGCTGCAGGAGGCCCATTTCCCGTGCAGGGCTTGCTGTTCCAATCCAAAGGTATCCGCTGATTAAACATCTTGCGGGGATATATTATTATTCCAAGCGTCTCTCACAGCTAACAGGCAGTGTATAAATCATTAATGCTCTCCACCTAAATACCCGCTGTTGCATTCAGATCACATGCTAGCACAGAGACATCCGTGAGCACATGCAGGAACACAGCAGAAAAAAAGGCCTAACCATCCGAAGCTCAACCACAACAGAGCACTTTTTAATATAAGGGACCTGCCTACCAATGCCTCCGTCCAGTCAGCTAGACAGGGCAGGCTAGGGTTAGGGCTGCAGTCTAAAGAGAGCTGAACAGGCCCCTGCAAGCCCAAGGGCACCTCCATTGCTCTAGCATGGCTAAGCTAGCAGGCCTTATTGGGAACATCTGGACACTCCAATCCCTAGCTTAGCGGTCTGGGGGGTGGGGGGATTTTAAAACAATAAATATAGCAGATGTTGCAGGGCAAAAGTAAATATTTGTAAAGACATCAGTGATTTTCCGACAAGCTCCTCTGGTGATCCGTAGGGGGGTGGGGGGCACATACCGGATTACTGCTCTCCTGCTAACAAACCTGCCGTCCAGGGATAAACTGTTCAATAAATCTCAGCCACTGCCACAAAGCCTCCAACAACAGCTTGTAAATGCGAATCAGCAGAACTTAGATCGACTGCCGAGGCACAAAAGGTTGACGGCGGGAAAAATATGAGCGTAAAAATGCATTTAATTTAATACCCTTTTATTAGAAGCGTACTGAAATGTCCCACAGATGTTTGCCCTCCCTCCCCAGCCACATGCTTATTAATTTGTTCTTATGCTCTCAACATATTCATTAGATCCCAGCTGTAACCTTTAACTGGCTCGCTAGAAATCTGTGGGAGGGAACGCTCAGCTTGCCTCCACCTAGCGCTGAGGCTAAATCGCTCTGCAGATCGCAGGTGGGTAGTAGCTATAATCACATTTTATTCAGTTACATGCACATATCTATTCAGTTACTGATAGTACTAATAATCAAGTATCATGTTTGTGAGGAATTGAGTGAATTCAGCCACTCTGTGCTCTTTAGCTACATTTTAGTCATTTCTCCTTTGCGATTACCGTCATTCTGTTCTGCCGGTTCAGCAACTAGACTGCTTTGCTTTTGCTCACGTCATATTTTTGAGCTTTAGCCATTTATATCACTTAATTACCAGAAACACTGAAGAATAGCACCAAACAAACTGCTTCTCTAGTTTTTGACTGAAGTTGTTTTCGGGAGATTAGCCTACTTTGCTTGTACATGACTCATTATTTTGCTGGAAAATACCCTCATCCAAAGACTGTCTGAGGCAAATCGAACCCCCCCGGCAGTAACGCCCAGGATGTGGGGCAACTCTGGATCACCTCTAGCTGAACCCGAGGGGAGTGGCGCTTGTCAGTGTGGAGAGCCGCAGCGCTGAGCCTTGCGGTCTCCAGCAAGGCCCTGCTGCTTATTCACTCTGCCTCGCTCCCCACTGCCGATCAGCCCTTCCACTCAATTTCACAAACTCAATTGCACATGAAGGGCAATGAGATCAGAGCCCAGTCATACAGCTGGGTTGTTTTTGCATTTTTGGTATTGAGCTGTACATCTGAAATGATCGCTGGGCGTTTTTGACACTCGGTGGGAGAGCCTAAGCCTTTCCATTCTATTAAATTAGCTCCAGCGGTTAGATCTGTTTGTATTCACTGTTGATAGCTTAAAGGTTCCGCTGAAAACACGGAATGGTAAAGTTTACAGGCCACATGCTGTTTGGATTCAAGCATCACTCAGAGCAACCGCGTAACTCAACACAGCCTTTGTTCAAAGCAAAACTCAAAAGCTGCGGCGTTCTCAACAGCGCCATCTGTTGAGGTGGAAGATGCAGCCAGTAGAGACACAGCTGAGAGCATCAACCATCTGACTGAAGTACAAGCATGTCCTCTGCTGGACATAAGAGGGTACAACAGGCTGATAAATACAGATCTTCCCATGAACAAAGGTTTTTAGAGGGGTGTAAGTAGTGAAAGCATATCTAATGCTCGATGTTTAATAGATAAACTTTGACTGGAAGCAAACTGGAAGATATTGGTCTACTGTGACACTGTTCACCTGTGCAGATTTGTCATGCCTTGCCATGATAAGGAACAGGAACTGGTTTTACAGGTAATGTAATGTCCAGGTAGTCAGTATTTATGATTTATTCATTATATATATATACACTATATATTAGTGTTGTCAAAAACAATTTATCACTGTAGTTACAACAATATTCTGTGATTAATCCTGATTAATCACATGTTAAAATTGCTAGTTAGCACGGCCTTAAATTTTTGGCCTGGAGAATATATCTCAGTGTAGTTTTGAGAACTGTAGCCTCAAAACTACAGGGGGGGGCAGCCAACTGTAGCACCCAGGGAGCATAGAGGGTGAAGGGCCTTGCTCAAGGGCCCAACAGTGGCAGCTTGCCAAGCCTGGGTATTAAACCCACAACCCTGTCATCAATGTCCCAGAGCTCTAATCCTATATATATATGGCCCTAAATACACACACACACACATATATATATATATATATATATATATATATATATATATATATATATATATATATGTGTGTGTGTGTGTGTGTGTGTGTGTGTGTGTGTGTAACACAAATTTGTCTTCGAGCACAGAGCAAAAACATCTTCAAGCTAAGAGCTTTTGGTATGAAGATACTGTGAATAATCCAGAGCGGCTACGACCACAACACAACGGGTTTTACACTGTGCCTGACTTTCCTCAAGGACAGACATAAGGATGGAAGCACACACAGACACACACATACACACACACACACACACAACGAGACAGCTACAAGTACCACACATGTAGAATAACTCTTGGCTATTCCCAGTTAGATAATCACATTGTCAACTTGATTTTTTTTTTTTAAGGTGGGTTTTTTGGGAAGTTACTAAGCAGGCAATTTGCATTTCAATGCGCTGACAAATCTGAAGCACAACGGTGCAATCAAAGGCACAGGTTCAGAGTGCTGATCAAAGTGGTGAAAATCTGTGCAGGAGATAAAAGAGGGCAGAGGACAGGCGCTTCTAAAGGCGACATTAGAAGGTGTTTTACCTCTGTATTCAGCTTAATGAAGAGAGAGAGAGAAAGAAAAGGGGGGAGGTGAGCAAAAGTGAGAGAGAGCTGAGCAGGTTCTTTCTTCACATATTCACAGCCACCTTTCACAGCCTTTCTCACCTCTCTCGCACATCAAAAGGCACAATCCCTCATTCTGATAAAGAGGTGGGCCTGCTTTATTTTTAGCCCGGGCCTCGGTGGATTCAATTAAACCACCCCCAACGTCTCGCCCGGCCTCGCTCGCTCACTTACTCTCTAATGTACCTCACCCCTCCCTGCTGATCAGTGTTAGACGGTGATGTGTGTTTGTGTCTGCGCTTTGATTTTATGTCAACCGTGAGCTTCTCATGCACACATTAGCTAACAAGGCTGGTGCAGCGTTGAAACTCAGTGTGTGATGTGTGTTTGTGTGTGTGTGTGTGTGGTGCACACTGACAAACACACTGCGGTTATTTCCTCCCTTCTATTCATCCCACGGCAAGAAGAAGAGTCCAACCCTTCTCGGACATGCCAAAATAGGGTTCCCACAGTGACAACAAACAGTTGCTATTAGCAAAAGGCATTTTAACCAGTTGGCATACCAGTACAACCATCACGTCTTTCAAGATATTTCCACTAACATAAACATTGAACACTTATACACTACTGTATATGCCAAAATGTTTGTGGACGCCCCTTCTAATGAATAGATTCAGCCACTTTAAGTTTGACCCAACGCTAAGACAGATGTGTGAATACTTGTCCAGTCCCTGTAGAGAAGTACTGGCAATAGAATAGGACTCTCTGAAGCAGAAAAATAAACATTAACCTATTGACACCATGCCTAATGCCAGGCGTGGGCTAGAGAGGTATAAAGCCCAATGTTCCAAAATCTGGTAGAAAGTTCTCCCTGGACAGTAGAGACAGTTACTTTTTTATATCCTTGATTTTGGAAGAAACAAATGAATGAGCAGGTGTCCCAATACTTTTGTCCATATCATGTACCTATTTGTCCATTTGTTTACCGTATTTCATGGAAATTGGCAACAAAAAGAAGTAATTCAAAGGGAAATAATCAACTGGATCTATTTATAGCACTTTTTCTCAAGTTATCAGCCTGGATCTTAGTATATATATAAATATTAATTTAGTACATTTTTACTAATAACTAATAATAATAATAACTAATAACTTTGCAGTCATTTACAGGACTGTTCATCAGCATTTTATTTATGTATTTTTATATTAACTTTATTTCTTTATTTTATTACAAATGTATTAATTTTTCTAGTTTCATTTACTTCCAATCTTACTATTTATATTTCTGTATATTGTATTCCAATAGATTTCTATTTATCTTTACATATTTCTACATATTTTTAAACCTTTACCATGTGATCACTGCTTTATTTTATGGTTATTACTTTGTAATCATGAAATGTTGCATTTCATTCATGATTTTCTATAATCAAAACCACTGATTGCAAACTTTTGAATGGTAGTGTATCCATCCACCCGTCCGTCCATCTGGAAATGCACTCAAATTCTACCATGTGCGACAGACAGGTTGAAAAAAACAGATGTATTCCTTTAAGCAGAGGAGGACGTGATGCTAACCTCATGAGAGCTAAGCCTGTATGAGGTGTGAAAAGGCCCTCTGAGTGTCCACATCTCATCACTCTCTCACTGACACATCCCTCATGCCTCCAAACCGCCACTGAAGCTCCACTGGAAACAGATGAGCAGAGGCCTGCCTGACCTAAGCGATTGGAAGGAATTTTCAGTAAGGATTACCAAATGTGGCCATCTCGCACAGAAACAAATGAACGCAGATGTAGTTTTCCATTTTACAGGCTGTTTATGTCTGGCGGATTCCTCTCTCTGGAGAAGAGGGGGGTTGTTCTTTCATGTTTTTAATGGATGGGAGAGACCGCAGCCCCTTTTTGTGGCAGAGGCATTTTCCAATACTAACGATCAACAGTCTTACACACACACACATCCACACACACACACACAAGCAGAGCTGGTTACTCCCCGTCTGCAGAATTCAGGCTCCTTGCCGGTTGTGTAATTACGCTACCGCTAACTCCTGCTCTGGGGAAACATTCACAGCCACATTAAAAGGCCCCCAACACTTCTCCCAGCCCCGTGTGGCCCAGCAGCTGGCACGGCTCTTGAGAAAGCGTTTAAAGGAAGTGTACGGACCAGGATGATCAGAGAGCGAGACAGGCTCAAACAGTTGGGGCCCCACACTTAATCTTTCCTGTGGGGGAATGTGAGGGTATGTGTGTGGTGAGGGGTAATTTCTGACAGGATGCTTGACTGAGGTTTGGCCTGCGGTCTTGTGTTTCAGCTTGCTGGTCACAACTGTCACACAGCATGTCTGAAAAGCCCCTTCACATTAAACAATCTACAAACTACATAACTTCCCACAACGAGCACAGTGGAAACTGAGTACATCATTTCTGCCTGCTGGATCAGTACTGGACCTAGAACTAACTTTATTAAACATATTGGATAAAACGAACTGCATCATGTGCGAATTTTAATCCTGAGAAAAAGAGAGAGACAATTAGAGAGTGTGGGGGATAGAAGAACAAGCAAGGCAGCGAGAAAGAGATATGTGAACTCAAGGTGAAGTAAATGTGCAACAAGGGACATGGGTGGGGAATCAGGTGAGCGACTCTTTTTTTTTAGACAAGGTGTAAAGGGAGCTTGTTGGTACCTAAATCTTGTGTTATTTTGAACAAAGGTATTTCATTAAGACCCCAGGGAACAGTGTGAACTTGTGGAAAAGGGCTTTAATATGTCACGTTTAACTCAACCCAGTTTCTAAGGGTTAGCGTAATTGAAAATGTAAAAATACATTAATAATTTAGGATAATTAAGGATAATTTATCATATTAAAAAGCATCATAATATCATTATAATTTTTTTTTAATTGATTTTGTTAGAAACTGTGTTACAGATCATCCATCCTTCAGTGAGCCCGGAGCCTACTCGGGGTCATTGGGCATGAGGTAGAAATACATTTATGGCATTTAGCAGACACATGGATTACATGGATTACAGAGGTGAACCAATGTAGTGCTAGGAATTTTGCGGATTTCAAATTGATTGATCACCCCTGTTCCATACCAGTTGTAGGTTTTCCTTGGAGTCATATAAGCCATATAAGTCATATAAGATGTTCTTTTCTTTTCTGTAAATACATCTTTCAGCTCTTTATTACCTTTATTACCTTTAGTACTTTCTACTTTTTTTTAATTTATCCCCTACCCTATTTATTGTTTAGTGTCATTTTCCTTTAGTTTAAGACTGTGTTCTGTGTTTCTTTGTTACTTGTCATACGTGTTGCTCTCACCAAGACAAATTCCTTGTATGGGTAACATACTTGGTGAAATAAAGAGATTCTGATTCTGATTCTGATTCTGACGTCATTCCCCGCTCCGGCATTCGACTTCCAAGCTAAAGGGAACACAACACAAGTGCCTTAGTAGAGCAACGGTATTCAATATCAGAGGGCAATCAGCTAAGAAAAGTTGAATTGTGGATCCTACTGATGTCATTTTACCACAACATTTCAGCCATTCAAACACCCAGCGTGTCCCAGTTCCAGTCAAACAAAGACATCATGGTGTCAACCACTGGTAATAAGGCAAACCTTAGGGGACATTCTCACTGCTCAGCTTACACTAAAGACAAAGACATCCTGCTGCTAATGTGTTCCAGCAGAGTCAGCTCCAAACTACTGACAGCCTGATGGGACCACTGCTCACAGCTGGAGTGAACAATACTGTGTTTAAACCTTGCAGGCATTTTTTGAAAAACTGCAGTATCTACACTCTTCAAAGAAAGGTTCTTAAATGGTTCCTGGCTTATATGACTCCAAGGAAAACCTACAACTGGTATGGAACAGGGGTGATCAATCCTGATCTTGGAGATCTAGCGCCCTGCCTGGAGAGTTTAGATCCAACACACCTGGTTCTAATATTCAGATGCCCCTGAAGGCCCTCATTATCTAGATCAGATGTGTTAGATTAGGGTGACAGATCACCAGGGCCTTGTCTTTTGTAGAAGCTTTAACATTATATGGAGGTTCTTTAAACTTATTTCAACTGAAACGGTTTGTCATGCTTGTATGTCTCAATTACATAAATGGCAACTTTAAAAGAACCATCTTTTGAAAGATTCAACAGAGAACCAAACCGGGTTCTTCTGTAGCACTGATTAAAGAACTTTAAAGAGCGAATGGACGAGCTGGATGCTGTATGTGTGCACATTACTACAGTCAGTTTAGTTCTAGTATCTATGAAGTGGACGCTGTGCGAAAAACTGTGGCTATGGCTCTGAATCATGAGGCAGCCACAAGCTGTCACTGTGGCCTTGCTTACAAAGAGCTCTGGCAGCGATTCACATTCACTGCTGTCTGACTGTTTGCTGATGTAGATTCCTCCCTAATACCTCCTATTACACAGTGTGCCAGCTTTTTGCGAGATGTAAAATGAATGAGGGCAGAGGATGCACTAACACAGGCAGGACGCATGAGTGGTTAACTGCCGCCATATGAGGGGTGGTAAACCCCACAACTGTCTACTCAGATGTCACAAAAGCACTGTAAGATGGGCTTCAGTGGGTTGGGGATGACTACGTTTAACACCATTGTCACTATGAGGGACAGCTTCTCCACCGACAGAGCGGAGCTTGTTTCGGAGTTGTCATGTCCGTATGAAGTGCTTAATGGGAGCTGATGAAAGAGAGGATGCTTTGAGATGTTTTTTGTTGAGACTTTTGGTTGCAAAGTGCATTACCTGAAGTAAGTCCTATGTGGTTGTTATGGTGTTGCTGCTGGCTGTTTTTGACAGTTTTGCTAGGTGGACACTAGATGGATGCTACAGTGTGGCATGGTGATTGCTATGGTGTTTCAGTCAGCTGCCATGGTGTTGCTTAGCAGTTGCTAGGGTATTCTAGGTGGTTGCTATGGTGTATCAGGTTGCTCAGGTGTTGCCAAATGGTTACTGTGGTACCCCATGTTGTTGGCTGGGTGTTACGAGCCTACTTGTATCATCATAACGGGTCCTGAAGGACCTGCCCATTTTTTGTAAGTGTGTCCCAAGTGTGTCCTAATTGCTAATACTAGCTTTCACACTAACTATAAGTGTCAAAGTTAAATATAATCAAATATTCAAGATCCATACTCAGAACCAGTTATTTTTTAATGTGGTTACAACAGACTTTATTATCCGGAAATTAAAAGAAATTGAGGATAACGATGCAAGCAGTAGCAACGGAAGGATGGAGAACTTGCTAACATATAATTATTACTTAATTAGTACAGACCTTATAGCATTAGTGTGTAGTACGTGATTAGGACGCAGACAGTGTTTCTCCTGCTTCCAACACACCTAATCCAGCTAATCAGCTAATTAACAAGCTCACCCTGGGTTAAAATGTGCACAGCAGGACCAGGGTTGGGAACCACTGTTCTACGGCAAAGAACCCATATCTGCACCTTCAAGTAAGAGTATGATTGGTGCCTATAAGCTTCCTATAGTCTTTAGCTACATTAGCTCTGTACATCTAAAGCAAAAGTAAAGAAGCTGCAAGGCTGACTGCATTGGCATAAGGGACAAATTGTGGAAATATGATTTTTTTATGATTTTACCTTTAAGTTGACAGACCACGTTGATGCCTAGAAATGCCAAACAATCTGTGGACAGCAATAATCACTCCGATTTCATAATTGCACCAGGAAAAAACAACTGTGTCCTCAAATTTCTCAAAGTAAAACAAAAAGGGTCTGGTACGGAACAAGAACGATGGTTCATGTGTTTCCAGTTAGGAGGGGAAAATTCACTACTTTAAAGTGATCCGAGTGGAGAAAGCGGGAGAGTTACAGCGCCGAGTGAAGTCACAGCCCTTCAGAATATGCTGAGGAAAAGGCGGAGCCACTTACAGCCAGCACTTGTTAGGGGGCCGTTAAGTGCCACGTCGTGATCTTTAAGCTCACTGAGCAAAACCAAACCAAAATCAGCCATGTGGTTCTGGTTATTGCACTGGAAATCTGATTAAAGGCAAATCTCCAGGCACATTGAAAAGGCGTTCACCATAATTACTGAGAACAGCTTAGACAGATCAGACCACAAAGAACTAAACTCGAAACCCATGTTGTGGTTCGCTCTCCTTTTAAATGTGAACCAGGACTCTAAATAATGGCTGGAGCATGGAAGTGGGTCTCAACTGAACAAATTGAGGTGAAGGGGTGGAGGAGAGGGGAATGTGGTTGGCTTGGCTTCAAAGTTAAATGGCGTATTAAGTTTCTTTTTCCTGCAGAAAATCTCCAGCCTTCGGTGAAATAAAACATGCTGCCCCGCTGCCAAAAGGTTCTTCTGAATATCACATGCTTTCACAGAGTGTAGCTACAGTGCGGCAGCCCCGGCCAAGAAAATGAATAAAACCACATTGGCCACAATAACTCCATTCAGCTGTGGAATGGAAAACACATACAGGTGTGAGAGTAGGCGCAGAGCTAAGCACTACCCCTGGCCGGTGTAGAAAATAAATCTTATTAGCAGAAATAAAAGTTCAGATGAATGACTGTGCTGAGGTGAGTGTGAGGCTACAAGCATCATTTCTCTGGTTACACTTTAAATGAACACCATATGGACAGAGGTTCTGGAGAACGTCTAAGAGGATTAACCACAGGAGAGCTGGAAAAGATACCGGACAATGTTTTTCCTTTTTTTCCCATTTTATTACTGCGGGGTGGTGGGCGGTCAAAAGGGGTAGATTTAACAGACTGTACAAAACACTGTTGTCCTTCTCAGAGAAGTCCATTACTCCTGGGGAAGTACATACTACAAAAAATGTGGAGCACTCCCAGACTACACTCCACATTAAAGCTCGACTCTCCAGGCTGTACTGATTTATGAAGGTGAGCTTCACCACTAACTATGCGCTCCAAACCAGAAAACCTTTCTTAAGGCAATGCAAAACCTCACCTCCCACCAAAAGGTAAACATCTTTGTAGCACAAGCCACAAGAGGGCAGTCTAGTGCCTTCATCATGGCTGGCAGCAGCATTACGAAACACATCAAACAGCCTCTTGATTAAGGAACCTGAATCAAACACGACAGAGAGATCTGAAGAATCCCCCAAAGGTCTGTCAACGTGACGGAAATGACATCAGGTTCACGTAAAAAGTCTGGACTCTCTGCTTTGAAGACGGTCATCAAAGCGGACCACATATTAAATTGTGTTCTAAATGTCTGTTGTATTAGTTGGAGATGAACTACTCATACACACCATTATAAATATTATACAATGCGATTAGGTCACGCCTTTGATAAGCAGTTTGACGTCAGGTACGTAAAAACGCACTACTGCAGTACACAAACGTTCCTTACTTAAAGACCCATGGACAAATCCAACTGTGTCCTCGATTTGAGATGTGTGCTGCGTGGTGTTCAAGAGCATGCAGCCGTTGACTGATGTTCCACACGTGGCTTTAAACGTACCCCACAGGAGGTGATGGGTCGCTCACGTGTATCACATACACACAGAAATGTGTGCGTACACATACATGTACGCGCGGAATGATCAATACACGCACTCCTGTCTCATCTGGGCAATCTGAAGCAGTGCCACTCTGGCCTCCTCATCCATGTGACCCTGAAAATAGAGCATAACTGTTCAAACAAACAGCTCTAACCTTATCTGAAGCTGTTAAGTTTTTTTTTTGGTCATAGATCATTACAGGCATTTAATGAGAAGGGAAAACTATAGTGGCGTATCAACGTTTGGGAAACCCTAGTCAATTTTTTGCTACAGTGAATAGTTGAGTGAGTCGAAGATGAACTGAAATCCATACGGCATAAAGGTAAAGGTGATATTTAGTAAGATTAGTCTATTTTCTTTGTATGTAAACCAGTAAAATAGTACCACACAAATGTTTGGGCTTGCAAAAAAGACTTTTACCAAGGTTTTAATTCTTAATAAGCTTATATGGGATATTCACAATAATCGTTGGGTGATGTAAATGTAAATTTCAAAGGTTTATAAATACTCTGACTTGTCCCAACTTGTCCCAACAATCAGCAACCATCTGCTCCTCTAAGCAGCTGCCTAACACTTTGAACATTAAAATAAATGATATCCACAAAGCAGGAGAAGGCTGTAAAAACAGAACATGTTTTCAGGTAGCTGCTTCCTCAGTTTGTAAGGTAATCAAGAAATGGCAGATGAAGATGAAGTTTAAATAGACATTTTAGTTGCAATGAGCAAAGGCATGTTTGCTCTCCAACTGTTAAGCACAGGGATGGACTGATCATGCTTTGGCCTTGTTTTGCAGCCAGTAGCACTAAGAACATTTTACTGGCAGTGGAAAGAATGGCTTCCATTAAACACCAGCAAATTCTAAAGGCAACCATCACTACTTAAAACTGCTGTAGAGGGACAGAGGACGGCTTCGACAGCAGGATAATGATCCTAAGCACACCTCATAATCCTCAATGTACTACCTCAAGAGGACTAGAAGACTTTGGAAGGATAAGTGGGTAAAATAAGAACTGTACAAGCTGAGATATGTCAAAGAGGTTGTTACTAAGTAGTTAGTAACACCCTAAAGGGTGCCAAAAGGGCCTGAGCCCGTTTTTTTGCTTAAATTATCAAGGACATAGAATCTGGAGTCAGAGGGAGAACAATTGGTCGTGCTCTATCACTTTTCAATATTTTAAGCAAGATTAGTCTTTTCTTTTGTGTGTAAAACAGTAAAAGAGTACCACAAAAAAGTTTGGGCTCCCAAAAAAGACTTTTAACAAGGTGTTACTCCTTAATGAGCTTTTAGATATTCATTTTAATTGTTGGGTAATACTCTACAGATAAATACTCTGACTTGTCCCAGCTTGAGCCCTTTTTTATTAAGGATATAGTGCCCGAGTCAGAGGGAGAACAATTGCTCGTGCTCTATCCTGGTGTGAATAGATGGGGCTCTCTCCCCTCATCACTTTTAAAGCAGTGTTGACCCCCACACGAGTCTGTTAGCTGGGGACCCTGGCTTCACAAGTCCTTAACCTCTTAGTGTCTGGAGCATGGCAATGGGAAGCTACAAACGTGGGTTAATTGGCAGTACCAAATTGGGAGAAAATTTTGATAATGAAATGAATGTAAATATATTTATATTACATATAAAAACATTAAAAGAAATGTGTCATCTTTTACTTTTTTGCCTTTTGGAAATCTGGTCATCTTGTGCTCACTCACCTATTCACAGCAACCAACTTTTGACTGGGGTGGCCAAACTTCACACACAAAAAATGTAGACTTTAAATCATACCTGTGCTGCATTGAGAAGACGGGTACGGTATATATCAAGAACTCGTCTATAACGCCTTTCAGATTCCTAGCAGGAGAGACAACATATGTAATTCAAGTTAGTGAAAATTTTTTTCATAATAATTGATTATTGCATAGCAATGCTCTTGATTCAAAGGTAAAGTGGAGATATGTTTAGGTATGGTTTGTCCTCACTGTGGGCTTGCTTGTTTATATCATATTGTATTGTATTTATTTTATATATTTAGTGTACATTCGTGCAATATAATCAATATAAATAATAATTTGCTCCAGTCTGTTAAATGTATTGTTCGACACTCAAGCATATAGAATTGAAAGGCTGAATCAGTTCATTACTTTTTCATTTTTACTATACAATACTCTACTTCTACAGTCCTTACAGAGGCCTTGGCCCCTGCTGATAAGAAAAATAATGGTGATGTGCCTTGTTGGGTTGTCATATAATTTATTCATCTTATGCTCTAGGTCAAACCATTTTGCTTTCAGCTATTTTATTACATGCCTTATAGTCTGTCCTTCAGGCCTCTCTGCATTGCCTACAGCCAGACAATTCTGCCATAATTTGATATTGTGCAATGGACGGCCCATTTTAACAGGTAATCAGCCATGATTTTAGTTTTTGTTTAAAATGACATTTCGGTATGGACGGTTGGACAACGTGAGATGTAATTTGATAGTATTCAAAATTCAAGCTAGTGAGTGAAAGTGCACACAAAGCCTACACAGATCAGACACACATGGAATGAAATAGAGTTATCATTCCCACTGAGTCAGAGCAGGTAATATAAAGCAAACCAGGGACATATTTCATCTCAACCTCGGACTAATATGAGAAAATATCTGTAAGAAGTCATTTGGGTCGCTCAAGTTTTTTGTCAGAGTAATTTCATCTGAATGGCCACTCGAAAAATGTAATTTAGTGCAGCCATCTCGAGTCAATGTGGGCCCTCTCGCCACAATGCGAGACAATTTCATGCTAGCCTCACAGCGCGTCATTGAAATGGCAGAGTGCTTGCTGGGAATTGTTGGTGTAAAAATCAGCTAAGATTTGGGTGTCTCTGGACAGCAGGCTCGTGGATGCAGGCAGGTGTGGGAGCCCTGGTGAGGTAGCGCCGTCTCTGAAGATTCTCCCTGCAGCTCAGAGGAGCGGGCTAGTGCCGGCCCATTTTCAGCACTGTGGAGCGAAACGAAAGGTGTCCCTGTGTGCACCAGCACAATATACTACCTAACAGTCTGAGAGTGGTAATGCACATTATTGCCAATTTCTCTCACTTCTCTTAAGAAAAAAAACCCTCTTCAATTTAAATCATGCTGGCTGTGAGTGAGAGACCATGCAAGAATTTGAAACAAAACTCATGAATGAATACATTCCTCATAAATAAAGGAATGTTCCAGAGGTTTAGGGTTGTTTAGGCAGTTACAGCTTGTGCTTGGAAAGTCTTGCATTTTTCAATCTGTCTCAAGCAGACAGTTAATTAGAATACACTACAGGCGAGGCAAGTGTAAAACGTTTCTGACGAAACTGAAAGCAACATCAGCCTAGCATCGTTTAAGCAGCATTTGTGCCTATGCTCTCTCAGCACACCATAAGCTCCTGTTTGTACTGTAGACGTATAGAAAGAGACCTAACCATCATGTTTTGTAGCGGGTGACTGACCTCTAGCTGCTGCTGCAGGCTATTAATGTGTGCCTGCAGGGTGGTGCTGTCTGATTGCGGGTGTCTACAGGGGCTGCTTGATGCTGATGAGCTGACCTGAGTTTCCCTCTGGGCCTCTGCTTCCACAGCAAGCTCTGTATCCTTGGATGGAAAACACTCAGGGTAAGCCACAAGCCTTCGAATTACATTAAACATCGTTCTACAAAACCGCCAAATTACAGTGTGGGAGTGTTGTTTCATGGACACTAAAATTATTCAAAATACTAAATGAGTGTTTTAACTGGGGGCAGTTGGCAGCCATTATCTGTATTGAAACAGTGAGGATCATAAGTATTTGCCGCCGTACACCCCCTTAATGGATCTGGCTATGTAAATGTTGTATTAAGTCATTTTTTTACATAATCTGTATATTTTACAGACTCAAAAGAAATTGGACTAACATAATTACAAATATAAGAATTATTTTTTAATACTTCTTATTTTTAATACTTTTAATTGGATTCAGATAATTTGTGATCAATCACTACTGAAGTCTGGAACCCATGTTTGTCAGGCTTTTCCTGTAGCCGCCTTCAGTTGCTGCTTGTTTGTGGGTCTTTCTGCCTTCAGCTTTTGTTGTCAGTAAGTGAAAAGCTGCCCAATTGGGTTAAGGGTCAAATGATTGACTCTGGTATTTAAGAACATTAAATTTCTTTGCTTTGAGAAGCTTTTGTTGTATGTTGTGTATTTTGTATCTTGCCTCTGAAGCAGAAAGCATAGCTATATACACTTCAGAATCTGTCCTGCTACTACCATTAGCATTCACATAATCAATAAACACCAGTAATCTAGTTCTACTGGCAGAAATACATGCCAATGCCATAACAGTGCCTCCACCATGTTTGACATGTGATGTGTATGCTCCGGGTTATAAACCTTTTATTTTCTTCATAAGTTTCTTGGTTTCTTCAGTCCAAAGACTCTTGCTCCAGAACTGGAGTGGCTGTTTTAAATGGTTTCTAGCAGTCTAGGCTGGCCGTTCTGTTCATCACAGTGGCTTGTATCAAAGTGAACACTCTGTATTTACTTTCATTAAGGCGTCTTCACTTGGCTACATGTTGTGAAGGGGTTTTCCTTCACTATGGAAATAATTCTGTGATCTACTTCCCTAGCTGTAGCTCACTTGCCTAAATTACAAGTGTGTATATGTTGGGCATTATCTTCTGCAGTTTTCTTCAGAAAGAAGTTCTTCTTCTTTTCTATACTTTAGCTGTCTTCTGTGGTCATTCAAGCCTTTTGCTGTTGCTTGCCAATGCGGTTCTTCTTTCTCATTCTAAAGAAATTACATAATTGTTGATTCGGCCACTCCAGACATTTCTGACATTTGAAGGTTTGTTTTGTTTTTTGCACCTATACCTCATTAGATAGCATATTGAGAGTTCCCCTGAAACTCTACCAAATACAAATTCAACCACTGGAATCAATTCCAGATCTTTTATCTTCTTAATTCATTATGAAATAACAAGGAAACACACCACACCTGGCGATGAATCAGTTATTTGTCCAATTACTTTTTGTAAAAAAAAAAATCCAAATCAGCTGATGCTAGATAACATGTCCATGTGGGGCCTGTATGGGTAGCCCAACTGGGAACCAGAAAGTTCTCTCCACTGGTTCCATGATGACCCCACATATGGATCCTCACCAGGGTCAGTGATGGGACCAGGATGAGTTCAACATGGGACCCATCTGGGCTGCCCTTTGCACATGGGTGCCTAGGAGCCTAGGACCCATGTGAGATTAAGGTGGGCCAACTGGGAAGGCCAACTGGGTCCTAGTGACAACACATGTACAAACCCTTACAACACGTGTACACATGCACAAACTCAACTTAATTTCAAAACTACTAAGGGGGTGTACAGATGCAAAAATTATGAAAATAGTATCACTGTCCAAATACTTATGGACCTGACTGTACATGGAAAATATGAACAATATAATTGAAAATAGAAAATAAGTTAAATGAAGCCTTTTGTTCCAAAATGCATTTTGTATTACATATAAACTGCAATAAAAGTACATTTAACAAGTTTCTTTCTCTAAAAAATGGCAAAATTGACCATTTAGCAATGACATTCCTGGCGATTCTAAGGTTCTCGCTCAACAGCTTATTTCAAAAACAAAAACTAATGAAAGTGCCGTTTTATGCATTTTGGAACCAAATCCTTCAAATATGAGTAAGGAATGTCATCCTGGAACCTTGTGTTGTCTTTCAGAAGAGTTTGGTGGTATTCTGACCTTCACAGTAATGGGGAAACCAGTAGTTGTTCTAGTTTGCTTTTCACTCTTTTCTGGAGTTCTACTACATGGCGGATTGCTTCTGTCCTTTGATACTTGCTGACTCTGTGATTCAGCACTGCTTGAATTCCTGGCTTCCTCTTGCTGCCCTTCAGTCTTCCTGTAGTTTTGGTACCTGTCCTTGCTCTCCTCCATCTCTTTCAGGGTTAGCCTTAGCAGGGACAGCTCTTTCTCCTTCTCTTCCAGCAGTGCCACAGGCACAAACCTTGCCTGTAGGGCTTCCTGGAGGGTGTCCAGCTCTGTCTTCTGCTCCTGAAGTTCTGCAAGGAGGCCCAGGTTCTCGTCTTCGGCCCGCTGTTGCCTCTGTAGAGCCTCCTGAGCGCGTCCTTCTGTTTGCTGGAGCACAGCACTGAGGGAGCTCCTCATGGCATTGTATTCTTCCATGCTGATGTAGTTCTTCATGTCCATCTCCTGTTGAAGGGTCTCGCCAGTGGAGTCTGTCATGGTGGTCTTGGAAGATATAGGCCGCCATTCTAAGGGAGTCTGGACCATTTTGCAAGGCATTTTGGTTCTCTTAGCCTCTGCAGCATCCAGGAAAGCCTTCAGTGCTTTTATGTGCTCATCCCGACTGATGTAGTTCTTTTTGTCCATCTCTTGTTGAAAAATCTCACTAGTGATGTCTGTCATGGTGGTCTTTGGAGATACAGGTTGCCATTCTGTGGGGGTCTGAATGTGCTTGCAAGCCATTTGTGCTCTGCGAGCTTCCAAAGTTGCCAAGCTAGCCTTGAGTGTTTTTGTGTGCTCATCTTTGCTCTGCAGTTCCTTAGTGAGTCTTTGCACCTCCAGCAGAAGTGTTCCACTGCGCTCCCTCTGCTCTTTCATTTCCCTCTGGTTGCGCCCCAGTTCCTCCTGTGCTTGCTCCAGCTCAGCCATAGCTGCCTCCCTGTGTGTACGGGCCTCATGAAGCTGCACTCTCAGCTCCTCCACTAGGTTCTCACGCACAGTCACCAGGTGGGCCTGCATCTGCCGGACCCTGGCTTCTGAGCCGGCCATCCTGCGCTGCACCTCCCCGAGCGCCTCCTCCAGCTCCCAGGACCGGCCATGGGCCTCCTGCAGGGCACGCTCGCTGTTCCTCCGCAGCTCCTCATACTCACGTGCACGCAGAGCCAGTGCCGCATCCAGCCTCAGCACCTCCTCGTCAGCTGCCTCCAGCCTTCGCCTAGCCTGCCAGAGCTCCCTCCTTAGAACCTCTACTTCACCTGCCCTTACCTCCACTGGTCTGGGAGGTAAAACAACTGAGGCAGGAGATGCTGAGGGAGGGGCAAAGTGTCGAACCTGGAGCAAATTTGATTACAAATGTTAATGGCATAAAATGTTCTAAATTCCAGAATTTGCTTTCCAATTCTGAGGAAACTGGCAGATAAAGACAACCTCCAGTAAAGTAATCAAAGTTAATAAACATCATATTTTACCATAATCTAAGCTTCCTGGACAAAGAATTAGTCACCCTGCATGTTTAAGGTCCTCTTGCACTGCCTTCTGCAGTAGCCTAAAGTTACTACCACCTTAAATACGCAAGGTTCATTTTATGTCCAAGGAGCTTATATCAGCATAACAGGCAGAGAGAGAGAGGATGGCTAGATACCTGTGCTGAATCCAGATGAGCCTGTGGTTCATCTTTTCCTTGAAGACATAATTAATTGTGTGTAATTGGCACAATCAAAACAGCAGACCAAGTATTAATTGCTTCCTGAACATAACTACTCATAATCCTAAGGTCTAGCACTTACCATCTGCAGTACGGCTGCCGTGCTCCCTCTGTAATTCAGACAGCAGTTGTTACTAAGGACTGTCATAACTCAGTGCAGCTACAGAAATGAACTACTTTATGATGAGAAATGAGCTGCCTGGTGGCTTAGTCTTCATTAGCGCTATGCCACTTGTAAAAGAACTCACGGCATGCTGCTGTACTGGAACTTTCTCCAGTTTCTGCGAAGGAGCTCCTGCGGAGGACCAGCTGATGCCAGGGGATGGGACTTTAACTGGAGCCTTTAAAACGAGTACCAATAAAATAATTTTAAGGGGGGAAATACAGTTTCTCCAGGTAGCAAATTTAATAACTTGCTAAGACCACCAGTGAAAATACATGCAAAAGATGTTTCAGCCCAAAGGCTTCTCTCAAAACTATCATACAATCAGATATCATATCACCACCACTGTGAAGAATTTCTCAAAGTTTCTCAAGAACATTTCACTTCCAACCAGTCTAAATCACTCTAAATAATGCAATTATGTCGATATTTTATAAAGGACGCCATGCCAACTGTTAAGCATGATGGTGGTAGCAATATGCTCTGGGGCTATTTTGCTGCTGAAACTGGTTCATTGCACACAGTGAATGACAGAAGGAAGAAAGTGGACTCAGGAGTGCCCTGTAGTGGGAAGAGTTAGGATGATTCTAAGGGCCTGTGACTGACAAAGGCCATAGAAATGTATTAGATTTTGAATATTAAACTATTAAATGATTTCATTCATAAAATATTTCATTAAAAATGGTATCCATTTTTATCTTTATTGTTTGGTAAAACAAAAGTAAACATCCACAGCCGTTGCACTGTCTGATTTGCCTCCCCGCTTTCATGGATGATGTGGAAAAATGTGCACTGCACAGCATCATCATTATGGACAGGAAGAGTAAGTTCAGTGGCAGGTTAATGTCATAGAGCTGCTCAACGGACAGGCTGAGGAGATCTTTTGTCCCTTGAGCTATCAGGCTCTTCAATTCATCCGAGTGAGGATGTATGTTATCAATGGACTGAGTGCAATAATTGTGGTGAAGTGCACAGGTTCATAAATTGACTATAAGAATTGTTATTTATTAATATTAAGCCAATTTATTTCTTTATTCGTCCAACTGGATATATATACAGCTCCAGAAGAAATTAAGAGACCATCTTACATTATCAGTTTCTCTGCTTTTACTATTTATAGGCAGTGTGTTTATGGAAATTAATTAACATTTGCGTTGTATTTCATAAACCATGGACAACATTTCCCCTAAATTTAAAAAATATACCTATTTAGAGCATTTATTATTTACTTGGTCTGCATTTGCAGACCAAAAACAACTGTTTAAATAATGCAAAGACATGATTCTAATAATTATTACGCAAAGAAGTTATTATTCCAATTTAAACAACACTGTATTTGAGAGCGTTCAGAATCACTATGGTAAAATAACCTTGACTGCCAATCAGAGGCTCTCCACTAGTCTTTCACATTGCTGTTGGCTGATTTTATGCCATTCATAGTCTGCAAATTCAGGTAACTCAGCTTTGTTTGATGAAATGTCTGGATTAAAAAGGCTGCCATTTACATAGAGATGCAAATTTTAGAAAACAAATGAAGTGATCTCTTAATTTTTTCCAGAGCTGTAGTTTACTGAGTCACTTTACTTTTGCACATCACGTGCATGCACTTTTTTTTTGTCATTTTAGTGTAGGTGTACTTATCTTCCTAATTTCATTATTTAAATTTAAATCTATCTATCTATCTGTCTGTCTATCTGTCTTCTATTTACATTAAATGGTTCAGTCCGTCCTCACGCAACCTGGAATTGCCAGCAGTGACTGCACACATCAAATGCAGTTGCAATGCAATAAGCAAGCTACAATTAAGGATATGCTTAAAAACACTGTGCTTAAAAGTTGTGCCTATGCCAGAAACCCAACCAATTTAATTAAATTCTACCAAGAATTGTGGTCAAATATTGAACCAGAATTCTGAAAGAAGTCTGAAGGGTTGAAAACCACAATACATTTAAATTCTGCCCTAGAAAGGAACAGTTGAAAGATATAATTGGAAGCCCAATGATGCTATTACATTCATGTTCATGACGAGTGTATGTAAACTTCAGACAGGTCAAAGCCTGGATTAGTATCTCCAGCAATATGCCAAAATAATCATCAGGGATATACCTCAATAGGGAAATTGATATTTATTTCCTTTCATCCCCTTCACATAAATGGTTTGGAAGTCAAATTGCTTTACCACACTCATGAAATCTAAATCATGAGAGGTCGATTTCATTAGTCCCTGCCCAGTTCAGTGTTGTCAAGGTTAACTCAATAATAGCTATGAGCAACAGAGATTATGGGCTAATTCCATGATATCTGGTGTTCAAGATGTTGAAGGGCAACATTCTGCTCACGTGTGCAGACAGCTTCCTCATATGAGCTTGCGCTTCAGCGTTCATTGACCTCTGCGGACAAAAACACAGCACACATTCAGTTCCATTATTGATTTTAACATGGCAGAGACAGAGCACTGCTCATGCTCAAGCAGCTTAGCACTGGAGTATAACACTAGAGTGCTTATTAAATTGCATGGTTATTAGCAGAGAGATCTCTAGGTGGCAGTACGATTAATGGACACATGCGAATGCCACGGGAAGCAGACTGTTGTTTAGATTCAGTTGGCGAGCACAGAACTGTGCGCTGCTGGAGGCCGAAGCTCCATGGGAGGCTGAGTTTCCAGGGCCCAGTATGTCTTTGTAACATCGTTAAATCTGCACTCATGAGCCACACTTCACTGAGCCCAGTTTGAGTCTTTAACATCTGACACTCATCCATCCTTACCTGCTGCTGAAGTTTCTGTGCAGTCTTGGCAGCCTCTTGAGCTGCAGGTAGAAAGACACAGTAATGTATTTACCAACCAGCTCCAAGTCTATTGCATTTTGATGTGTTTATATAATCCTGTATTTGCCTGGTGGGCAACACTTAATAAACCTCAGTCCTCTGCACACAGAGTATGTGATGATCAATTCAAGAGTTAGGGTCATGCACAATTCATACTATCTGTTGCTGCAGCTTGATGCTTCTGACAGAATGTAACGTCACACACACACTGAAAAAATACAAAAAGGAATATTTTGGTGATAAAAGCATCCTCATTCTAGTTCAGCATATCTTATATCTAATGCCTGACCTGGCTCTCCACTACCCTCCTGCCCGCTGTCCTACTCAGTGCTTGACTATGCTTCTGACTGTTTATCTGCATGGACTTTATTTTTATATATTTATTTATTTATTTATTCCTGTTTTACTTTTTATTATTATCTGGTGTCAACCTGAGGAGGATGGGTTCCCCTTTTGAGTCTTGGTTGCTCTCAAGGTTTCTTCCTCTCAACCTGAGGGAGTTTTTCCTTGCCACTGGCTTGCTCAAAAGAGGCTCAGACCCAAATGTGACATCATTTGTTGTAAAAAGTGGTATATAAATAAAACTGAATTGAATTGAATAATATTCCTTGTTTGGAGATTATTGTAAGTAAATTATTTTTTTCTGTATTTACGCTCTACTAGGGGTTCTTGGAGTGCTGCCAGAGAATAACCATTTAAGACTTTTACTAAAAAAGAGATGTGAGTGAACAACCTTTAAAGCAACACTATGGAAAATTGGCCTTTTTGCCTGGGCTCCCCCTACAGTCAGGAAAAGAAATCCACTCTGAAAGCGAAAGAAGCATGTGGACTGTCACAGTAGAGTGATATAACCAGACTTTACACAAATATGACTCAGGATATGTAGTGTTATGCAGTTCTTGCGAGCGTTGCTGTGATGCTCCACTGACCAATGTTATTTTAAGGGCAAATTTAAGGGCAAATGCTATATAGTGTTGCTTTAACTTGGTAAAAAAACCGTTATATTCACCTTTTTAAACCTTTATCTGGCTCTTCACATGCACATCTATTTTACAAACACTAGTTCTTCACACAACCTCCAAAAAACGTCTGTACTACAAAAGCCAGTTATATGAACACAAATTCATCTCACGGTTTAATGATGTCATTCTCTGGCATGTGCTTCAGCCAACAGCTTCTGACAGAATGTAACATGTCATGCACACACTTGAAAAACACAAAAAGGAATATCTTGGTGAGTGAAATCCCAATTCTAGAAGGGGTTCTTGGAGTGCTGCCATGGAAGAGCCATTTTTGGTTTAAGAAAAAAAGACTTTTTTGTAAAAGAGATGTGAAAGTTAACAAGCTTTAAAGCAACGCTATGGAAAATTGGCATTTCTTGGTTCTGAGATACAGAACCGTCACTGAAAGTGAAAGAAGATGTGGACAGACACGATAGAGTAATATTACCGGTTTTGACACAAATATGACTTGGGATATGCAGTCCTACATAGTGTTGATTTAAATCCACCTCTTTAAACCATTATGAGGTTCTTCAAACACATCTTCTAAGGCATTGCTTAAAAATCCCTTTGTAGCACCTTTATGTTTAAGAGTGTATCTGTAGACATTATTTTGTTAGACAATATTTTTATGAAGATGTAACATTGAGAAATATTTTTAAAAAACTGGTCACATATAAGATGTTCTTTTGCCAAGATATATTTTTGCAGTGCTGGGAAAAACAGGCAGCACCACTCTAATAGAGGATAAATACCACGACTGCTCAGCTGTATTGAAGACTGAATACTCTTCATCTCTACAAATCGATTTCTTCACAGCACGAGGTGCTGGTACACTTTCACTCAATAAGAAAAAAAATCTTAAAAGGCCGCTTCTGAGATTCTTTAAATGTCTTCTCTCACTTCTGAAGCCTTCAGACATTTGTGCCCCTGCTTCAATGCCTCTGCTTTGCTTTTAGAGACATCTGTACAATGCATCCATATGCTTCACCCGACCCTGGTCAAAGTCACCTATAAACCACCTCTGCTCTGATCTGATCCTTCAACACTTACAGAGCATGTAGTATAACTGATGCATAACCTATCCAACCAAGTCCTAGAGGAAGCAGTACAGTCATTGTTAGAATAAAAATCCCCACCTCAACCTCTCTCGGACACAACCTCTCTTTCCAATAATCAAAACTGCTCTTGGTTTTAGTGAGGAGGAGATAACTCACCTTTGCTGACTGCCTCTAAGGCTTGTTTGACCATCGTAATCAGGACCTGGTCGTTACTTAGTCTGGCATAGTGGAGAGGGTCATGGCTGTAGAGGTCCACAGCGGTAATATCTGCCTTATTCTTCAGTAAGACCTCCACCACTTCACGACAAGGGTACTCACAAGCCAAGATCAGTGCAGTCCTATAGAGCGCATCCATAAGAACACAGAGAGAACAGTACATTACAGATAGAAACACTGTCCTCAGGGAAGACCTTCACATAAGATTCGATTCAGAGATCCTGACCCTAGGCCATTTTCATGGCTAGAAAGGTACTCAAGTCTTCCATTTTCTCCAAGAGCTTGATGTTCTTTCATTTGGGAGCACAGCAGAAAACAGTGCCTTGACCTTACCCTTATTTCCTATGAATCCTGTGAGTAATGATTTCATATAAGCAGACACCCCCGAATAAAAAGCTGCGATGCGGTTTAAATATTTCCTCAGCTGCTTTCATTTTCTTGGCAGCTGTGCTCTGTCAACAGCACTAAGTGAATATTTCAGCAGCTGTGCTTCGTTCTGAATGCACGGATGCACAAAGTCTCAAGCAGCAGTTGCCCTTGACTGTTCGTTACTGCTTGCCTGCTGAAAAAATGGAGCGCTACCCCTGAGCAAATTGCTTCTCTGTGACTCTTGTTTGTTACAGTCATTAGCACTGATTTTTCTTTG
The DNA here is from genome assembly GCF_030463535.1 of Salminus brasiliensis. NCBI lineage: Eukaryota > Metazoa > Chordata > Actinopteri > Characiformes > Bryconidae > Salminus > Salminus brasiliensis. The sequence goes on along the minus strand of NC_132890.1, from coordinate 11,618,455 downwards.
ATGGAGGACATACATAATTAGCAGTGGCTCCCAATTAAGATATATTTCTATATAACATTGTTGTCAGAACAAAACTTTTTTTGTTTTTTTCTAAAATGGCAACTTTTTAGCTGAAGAAAAACTGTAGTAATTTTAGGTGCAGACATTTTGATAAAGAAAGATTTTGAATCATTTATTTTGATCCATTCATCATAAAAATCTCAAACAATGTAAAGGACAACTGGCATTTTCAAAACTGTCAAAACTGTCTGAAAAAACAGCAACAATAGCCAATAGCAACAATAGCCAGCAATCACAGCAACAGCAGTAGTTTTTGGCACTCACTATAGCAGCACTACATGTCCATTTATAATACTTTCTGTTTAGCACTCCTCTCTCTACAGGCCACAGCTGGGTCGGGCATGTAGACATTAACAGGCTTACCCTGGTTGGTAACAAACCTACCCGAAGAACTAGGAAAATGCAGTCACGCAAAAACCTCCACATCTCCAAAATGGCAACTTTACTAAGGAAATCAATGTGAAAGGTATTGTGAAAAGACTTACATAGAGCAACATAGGTCCATTTCATCATAAAATATATTTTTTTAATAAATGAAATTTGATTTGTATCCAAAGCTCTGTCTTTTACTCAACTCTTTAATCACTGATTAGCAACCATTGCTACCACCATTGCCTGAAGCCTTCAGTTTTATGTCAGCACATGCTCAAACTGGAAAGTTCAAGCAAGCCAAACGATTCATCTGGGGGCACTGTAAAAGTAACCTAGTTCACCTGTTGCGAAGGAACACATGCTTATAGTGAAAAGTGTTACAGTGATGGATGAGTTCATGTTAATCCTGCATTTCTTAGGAAGATCTAAGAAGTGCAGGTTTTCTTTGCCGGAGTTGGCACGTTAGAGCTCTCTGTTGTGTTGGCTGTGTATTGATGACAATTTTTTCAGGCTTTGGAGATTGTTTTGTAGTATGGTGTTTATGTTTTTCTGGGGTCTGAAATGTTCTGCTAAAAGCTGTTATCAGACTCTTTTGCTGGATTGGGAGGACTCTTGTTGAGAGTGAAGAGTGTGTACGGGCCACAGGTGTATGAACTACAGGATAACAAGCTATTTGAGTGATGTAAGCTCTCTTCAGGATGACCTACGCATGCCTGTTAGTGTCCAGGCCAGAAGGCTTTTTCTCCGTCTACTCATTCCTTCTTTTTTGGATTTCTTTGGTCTTTTTTTAATAGTATTTTGGGATTTTAATTTGTCCACTTCCGGTTTCTGGTGTCAAGTACATTTTTAACATTTTAAACTTTGACTCCAGGACATCCTTTCCTTGTTTTTACAGTCATTCATTAGGTCAGGGTGCCTGGAAAATGTATTGTGCAAACAAAACCAACTCGTGGCCTTCCCACGATTTCTCAGTCCCACCCAACAAAACGAATTTCTGCCTTAGCCCTAGAGTTGGCCCAAAGCCCATCTGAATTATTTGACAGTGCAAAACAACAACAGAAAGTAGCTTACAACATACTTGTTTTGTTTATCTCGGAGACTGATGGATGCCCCACAGAGTAGCAGCTGCTGGCATGCTCGAGGATGAGACATCTGTGCTGCGAGCAACAACGGAGACCGGCCATCCTAAGAACGACAGAAATATTGCCTTCATTTGTGTCAAATCTATCATCGTAAAGAACCCTTTTCTTCAAGAGTGAACCATGTTCTTCCGTTTCTTTCACTCCAATCACAAAGCCTGCCTTTGCCCTCGTTCATGTCTCGTTCTGCCGAGGACAATGGGCATTGCTGATTCTCATATATAAAAAGCCTGGAAAGAGTGTCTCTATTGAAGGGAGCTTAAGTAGAGTTTAATAAAGCTCAGCTCAGCAGGAGAGCACATGAGTGAGTAATCTACTGCAGTGGTCATGGAGGGCAGCAGTAAAACCAAGACTATTGATTACGGGTATAAAAATATGTCACACTGATTTGCAGTTGGTGATTCAACTGCACAGATTTTGGAATGATGGAATGCTTATTAAAATAAATTGTTAAATCAATCAATCAATCAATTAATTAATGTTTTCAAATATAAATTGAGTCCAATTGTGGAGCACTGAATTGCTTTCTAAGAACTGCAATCAAATCAGATCTTAAGGAGGTTAGAGACCACCCAGCAGAGAGGAAAGTCAGCAAGAAGCCTTCTGAGAGCAGGGCATTTTAGTTCTTCTCAGGCTGTCATGCTCTAGTAGCCTCTAAAGATCTGAGTTGTTTATCACCAGTATTATCTGCTTTGTAAAATGAATAACAACAACAAAAACACTCCAAAAGTTTGTGAACACCCCTTGTGATATACACATTTGGCTGCTTTAAGATGCACCCATTGCTGATACAGATGTGCAAATGCACACACTCACAGTCTGTCTAGTGCCTGTGAGACATACTGCCAATAGAATAGGATGATCACTGATGCAGATGATGTGTCGGTGTTGCACTGTCCTGTCTGCTTACTTTATGTATCTGTACTGTATAATTTCTGTTACATGTTGCTTTATGGTCCTGGGGGAATGTAATTTTGCTCCACTATGTATTTGTACTCAGAGGGAATGACAATAAAATACTCTTGACTTGACGCTTGAGATAAACATGAACATGTTTGTTCATGTAGATGGGATGAGCTGGGGAGCTGGGGACGAGGCGGAGTGGTGATCATCCAACATCCTGACCTCATTAACACTTTTATCACTGAACACAATCAAATCCTCACAGCACTGCTCCAAAAGCTAGGAGAAAGCATTCTCTGGACAGTAGAGACAGTTACTCCAACAAAATCAAGATCAACTCTTTTTAAATTTCCTTGATTTCAAAAGAAAACAATGAATGAGCAGGTGTCCCAATACTTTTGTCCATTTAGCGTAAACTAAAATACACAACAGGCTCAATAGTAAAAGCGCCAACCTTGCGGAATACTAGACTGCTAGTTTTGGTTTGCTAGGATATTGTTAAGTATGAACATTGTCTTATTGTGCCTGCAGGGGTTGACGACCACCTGTTTAATGCCATGTGTGCTCATAAATATTACCTAAAGGCACCATACTAGAGGCTCCGAGTGGCTCAGTGGTCCAATGTGCTTCCACTATGACCTGGGGTTTCTGACCCATGCCACTTTGCCATCAGTGGCCAGAGTCTGAGAGAGCACAGATAGCGCTCTCTCCCCTCATTACTCTAAAAACAATTTTGGCGGACACATGTGGCAGAGCTGGGGGCCTGGCACTTTCCTCTGAATATGTTGGCTGCCTGCTTTGCATGTATCAAAGGCATGTGTAAAGTCCTTACCCTCCTAGTGTGGGGAGCATTTATAAAAGAAAACAATTTAGAGTAAAAGACCAAAAAACTGTAACTCAACTTATTTCAACACCAGTACATGATGTTATTAATGTACAAGCTAATTTTAATATACAACCATATTTTTTAAATATCATGACACATGTTGAACTACTGGTGTGTCTTGCCGGCAGCACAACCTTAGTTTTGACTCAGTGCTAAATGGAAGGCAATTTCTGATGTTCCATTATGAGAAGAAGAGTGTAGCTTTCCTAAACCCTTAACTGAAGTGACTTAATTAAAGCTTCCATGCCTGGAGTCTCCTATCCCTCATATCTGCTGCCCCAGATGAAGCTCCCACTAGTTCAGAAACGCCTTTTCTTATAGTGTTTTGTTCCTATCCTATGATTAAAGATCAACAGAGAAAACACACTCCTAAAGCTTACGCTGTCTGACCTGTTGGCCTCTATAACTGCTGACCCTGTTGCTGACCTTGTTGTTAATCCAGTTCAATGGGCTTCCCTTACTGCTGACCATACTCTTCTCCTTTCAATCATGATCCTGGTACTTTTGCTGTGTAAACTTAGCCCCTCTGGTCTCTGGCACTGATCCAGCTTCTCTGGCCTTACAGCTCTAAGCCATTTTCCTACCTCTGGCCTAGCTTGCTCCTTTGACCAGTATTTCGGATGCTGGCATGCTCTCCAGGTTTTCCCGTGCTTGCTTTACTTCTTTGTTTGTGTTTCTCTGTTTAGACCTTCATAAACTGTCATTCTGAATTTGAGTATGGATACACCCCTGTGTTGATTGCCTGTAAAGTTGATGTCTCTGGGAAAAGCATGTGTACAGTCACTTGTAACCAAGCTCCTCTGTCTCCTAGCGAGCAAGAAGGCCACGTAAACACTGTTATCAAAGCACTAAGCAGTAAGTGAGGACAGTTCCAGGTAAAAACCAATAAAGGCAAAAAGCAACCAAAGTGCACCCTCGGAAAAAACAGAATGCCAGAAATAGCAGTGGATTTCTCGTCCCATAAATTTTCTTTGTGCTGTTCTTTACAGCTCAAAGAAAAGGCTTTAGAAATCAGATAGAGATGTACTTGGTCTGTAGGCGCATGATGAAGGGATTCTTCTTCTAAGGTGGGAACGTAAATACCACTGTCTTTTAATAGGGGTACACAAAGCCAAGCTTTGAGATGCTTCTTGTGTAAGAGTAAGGCGTTCTACTCTGATTGCTTTTGAATTTGACTTAGGGGTCCTAAATCACTGCTGAACTGAGTGAGGTTAATTGAAAACAGTCAAATAAACACACTTACATCAGTATTAATTAAAAAACAAGCTTTGTACTTACTGTGTCGATGGCACTGACAGACGCACCACTGTCACATAGCATTTTGATTATGGTATTGTAACCCGCATATGCTGAAAAACAGGTTTATTGACAGTCATATAGGTGTGTATTATTCTTTATCATGCATTGTAGGCACCAATAACAATACGTCTAATAAAGTAAATAAAATACATTTAATATTTTTTATTTCAATAAAGCAGTCTGGGCAAGGAGTAACTTTGGCAACTTTAGCAGCTTTAAAGTATTGAACTGTTAAGGGTTTGTCATGTTTATGTTAAACCATATAGGTTCCAGACATGAGTGCTGCATATGCAGAACACAACCCTAAGGCTTTCAGAACAGAATTTGAGGCTTTTTAAAGAACAGCATTCATAACTTTGATAGTTTTCCATGGACAGTTTTTACATTTGTGAAAAGCTCTTACATTTTACATTTTGCAAGCATATTGCATTTCGGCACTAATATGGATGTTATTGTCGGTGCTCAGAGAACCTTTTACTTGCCATGTCACATTATTTACGTTTTAAAGTAAGTAAATGACAAATATTACAAATGAGTAATAAACTATTCTCTTTAATGTAACACTAAGCGTCTTAAGCACATATTTTATGTAAATAATGATTTATGTTTTCACATAAGTCAAACTGTTGACTTAGGGGTCTTTTAACACTAGTCATCTGCTAACTGATGCATCAGAGGCTGGTTGCTCTGTGATATTGCATTGGCAGCAGTTCTGGCGGTGGCTGGTTGCGCACATGTCAGAGTAGTCCGTCCTCAGCCTCTCAATGTCAGGAGCTATGTGACAGAGGGAGAGTACTAACGAGTGGGCTAGGTAATTGGCTATCTAAAATTTGGGAGGAAAATTGGGCAAAAAACCTTAAAAAGCAAACAAAAAGCATCTGAACCAAACATGTATTTGTACCGAGCTGTATGCTGATTGATTACTGATAGTAGAAAACCTGCTAACTTGACCATACTTACTACCCTACCCCAACCCCCCACCATGTCCCTTGAAAGGGTCATCCACTGCTTATAAGGCCAACTGTGCCCAACACACTTATTCAGAATGCCTTTCCTAGCTCCATCTACAATGGCTGAACAATGTCTTGAGATGGAGAGATGAAGAAAACATTCCACGCAAGCACAGAAGTGAAGTGGCTGGAGTTGCTTGCTTCCAAATATCAGAATGTTCTTTACAGAAAGCAGACCAGAAATATCCAAGAAGATGGGAAACATTGCACACTAGATATAAATACACTATAACTGTCTATTTTAAGTCTTCCTGGGAAAATAGACATGATTTAAGACCTAAGCTTATTGTGAAAGGTATGCTGGACTAACGCAGTTTAAAGGTTTAGAGGTGCTTCTCAAAAAAGTTGTCCTTACCTGCGTCGTGCAGAGCTGTTCTGCCCTGCAAATCAGTGCTATCAACAGGACTTTTACACTGCAGAGTAACAGACAACAAAGATTGCAATATTTGTTGGTTAAAGCAATACTAGAACATTTATACTGGTTTTCCTTCTGCATTCTTAACTATGCATTGGAACTACAGAGCTAATGTAGGTTACAAGTAATGGAAGCTTATGTAAAACCAATTATCACTATGCAAACTGCATGCCTAAACCATTTAGGGCTAGGAGTATCCCAATTCGATACAGAGGCAAATTGAGATCCCACTGTAATATATAATAAAAAAAGTAAAATGTCTGTGTATTTATTAATGTCTTTGGTTTAAACAAGCATGCTCACTATAAAGGAGCCGAATAATGCATGTGCATCCGAGAAAAATAAAATCATAAAGTATTTAAGATACGATAAAATAGTTCTTTCACCTCAGCAATTCACAAAAACATCAATGTTAACTGAGAATATTACCAAAATTATGTGGCTGCATTATTTACAAACATACAAAGATACCCAGAACAGATTGGGTGGGACATTCCTACATCCCACCTTTGCTTGACCTGTGAGGTAATCTTAAATAGATTCTCATATGTGGCTTTTGACACCGCATGACATCTATCTATCATATGCTATCTTTAAATATGTACAAAAGTACACCATTTTCAGGCTCCAGCATGGCCGCTACCACGGTTAATAGCCATGTGTGTTCCCTTAGCCAAGGCCATCCCGTCCACCCTGTTAAGAAGTTCCTTCATTATTTTTCAATGTGTGTACTGTATACCGAGGCATTGTTGTCATGGTACAAAAAGACTGCTCTAACCTTGCCTGACCCCGAGTGTTTTATGTAAAGACCAGAACAGAGAACCAAAATGCTCGCGTCATTACGTCTTCTTCAACAGGCTTTGAAAAAGGGTTGGGGCTGTTTTTACAGAGTGCACGTGGTACATCAATAATGTGCCGTTTTAGGGCGTCTGCCTCGCGGGCCTTTTCTTCCTGCGATTGTTAGGAAGCGAAAGCAAAGCATGCAATACCTGCAGCAGTCTCTGCACACACGCTGAATGGCCACCCCCTGCAGAAAGATGCAGCGCTGTTTTACCTACAGAGAAAGAACAATGTCAACATATGGTGACTGAGAAGAGCAGAGGTACTGCAGAGCTAGACAATGTGTTCTCTGTTTCCAAGGGTGTTAAAATTGGCTTAGAAATCACAGAACCAGTCTTACCAGAAGCATCTGTAGCGTGCAGGTTGACGCCATGGCCAAGGAAAATGTTGAGGCTGTTTATGAGTCCCTTGCTGGCAGCTAGGTGAAATCTGCATTGAAGGAATGATATTTTAATGAGTTTGTATCCCTCATTTTAATGATATACATGAAATACGTGCAAATACATGTAAATTATGAATCTGATGTGTTTGACTGTCATGTCTGTGGATCAACAGCCGAAATTAAAAGTCCAAAAGAAATAAAGAATCAGAACAGAGAATTAGAAGATCAAAGAAAATCAAGTCAAAATCATCAAGTTTTAATACTTATTTTTTGTATAAACAAGTCAACCCTCTAAACTGTGCAATAAAAAATGAATGTGTATTGGAGAGGTGTGTGGTTAGCTAGCTGATGAGATTGTAGCCAGTCGGTTAGGGGTAGCTTTTTGCCTAGCATGGGTACCCGCTCGCTTTTGAGTACCCCTTCTTATGTGTGATTAGCTTTAGTCTGAGGTAGTCCAGTTTCTTTTCGAGGAAGTCAACATTGGAGAGAAGAGATGGCAAAAGCTGGTTGGCTAGGGTTAGCTTTTAGCCCAGCACTGATACCTGCTCCCTTTTGAGTACCTCTTTTTATGTGTGGTTAGCTGTATAGCTGAAAAATCAAAAAGATCTCATCAATATCACTGTAGTTTATCCTATGCAACAATGAGATTAGATAGACAAAAAAAGACTACAGTATAAATGTGTCTTCTGAGATGAATGCTGCTTTTCATTTCAACTGAGATGTTGGATTTTCCAAGTTCCAAGCATGAAAGCAACAGACCTTTTCCAAGTTCCAGGTAGAATTTTTTATGCCAACAAGTTGAAATGGCTACTCAGAAAGCCAAGAGCGTCTCAGCAACCCAGAGTTCAAAATCCAAGATAGCCACGCCATACAGCAACAGTAATAAAGGCAGTAGTGTTATACAGTTTATTAGAGTTTCTATTTATTTATTTGTGTCTCATTAGCCAGTCATACACACAGTACTGTTCTATCTGTGGATCTATCAACTGGTATCGCTAACCATGCTAACCTGGGACAATTTTAGAAAGTGGGACATATTTTGGTTAGACTCACCCAAAAAACACCAGTAAAGGATTGTGAAACCAGTTGTGGTAAACTCTATAGTCTTTAGTCTAACTGCTTTTTGGAAATGTTTTGAATTAGTGTACAATTATCGGAATGTTTAACTGGAACACAGTCAACGCCCCATTCCCAGCTCATCTTTCCCAGCTCTCCAGAGGTAAATGGAATGCAGCAAAAGACCTCAGTAATCTCACGTGTCTCCTCCTTAGTACAGATTATTTAGGAAGTCTCTCAGTGTTCAGATTTGCCAAAATAATAACGTTTTAATATGACTATTGGCCCATTATTGATCCAGAGCCTATTCAGTTCTGTGTTTTATTTGAGCCGTTTTATTTCCCTAGCTGTACATATAACAAATAAATACAGTCACCTTTCACTTTCTTGATCCTTAATAAATCATCATCTCTCACTGGAAGCCCAGATAACCAAACTGAAGCTCTTTTAGTTTGGACGCATTATGAGAAGAACCAGTTCACTGGAAAAAAGGACATTATGCTCAGAACAGCTGAAGATAAAGGGGGAAGAGAATGACCAGCAAAAAGATATAAGGAGAAAATATATACACAACGGAATCGTGAACGAGGTATTAATAAATCTGAAGATACCAATAGAGGACAGAATATTCTGGAGAAACGGTTCATATTATATTTTTACTATGAAAATTATGAATTCGATTGAAGAAATAAAAGGTTAATTGGACAGTTGTTTGTGTTAAGTGGCCTGAATGTGTTTAATTGAGGTTACAAAGCTTTAGTCTAGAAATTCCTGCTCATTCAAAATAAGTCTTAAAAGAGATTAAACCTAGACGAGAATGAGATCTTATGTCTTAGTTGTGTCTAATGCTATTTCTCTTAAGCAATTTAGAAGCTAGTCTAGTTTGTTTTTCAAGGGAGCTGACATTGGAGAAAAGAGATGGTAAAAGCTGATCGGCTAGGGTTAGCTTTTAGCCTAGCACAGATACCCACTGGTTTCCCTGGCTTTAGCTTCCTCGTTCGGCGAGTTTAAATGACCTGTCTGTGGACACTGAAACAGGACAAGCATCCACAAGGCCTGGTTCGCACAGCAACCTGTATTCCTATAAATACCAGAGTTTGGTGGAGACGTGCTGCTTGTCTCTGAAAACTGACAAAAAGTAACAACACACCACATTCTCCTGGGGTGGCTGTTGCGTTTTCCTGCGCCGCAAGCTTTAGGTGTCGAAGGCCTTATACTGGTGGGCTGGGGTTATGTAAATAAGGGGGGCATAAAAAAGAAGACTTTCTTATCAATAAAGAAACAACAGTGTTTGAGGTTCACGCTCTGTCACTTCCATGTGCTGAACTCTCCTTATTCAACTATGCCACGGTAAATACTGTTCTCCATTTAAGGACACCTTTAATCCAAGTGTGGGAAACCATCTCTGAGAAAGAAAGATGAATGATCTCTAGGGACCTGGGAAAACACACTCACACTGATCATATATCCTCACAAAGGTGCACCATCAGTACTGCTAACTGGAAAGCAAACAGAAAGCTCTTACACTTCCCAGCTACCGTATCATTTTCAGATCATTTCAGCCACAACGTCAGCGACACACCATATCATTCTCAAACCCTTTTCATAAGGTAAACAATGATGAACAAAGAAAAAGTCTAAAAATAAGCCAAGTATTGAATTGTCGCATGCTAAAAAGGTTTGTACTGCATGAGCAATTTCATTTACTGCGGCCTTTTTGTGATGGCCATCCTTAGTCCTGGGTTACTAGCACTACATGGTTCGGCATTTCCCCTTCTCTATCACACTGAACTTGGCTCTGGAGCTGAAAGGCTTTATAATGAGAATCTGAGTCAGATTCTCTGTGGCATTGAGGGGGCGGATTTCCGGAAGGATCATTATTTAGCCTACACCTACACCTAAGCCAGCATGCATTCAAAGAACTAATTTCCACTTGTCTCGCACATTACACAATTATACTGTGAGTGTGACATCTGGGTTCTCAATGTGTCACTGCAAGTATATAAAAGTGTATACGTTTTCATTGTATTTTAAATGTTTATTTTTTAAGTATTTTAAAACAGTGTCAGTGGGTCAGCAGCTTATGCTAACTTAAATGACTAGTTATAGCTATTTATAGCTATGGTATGGGCGGTAAAATAGTGGCAGTAGATAGCATACAATGATGTTGAATGATGCTCTGCTTTTGCAACATAAAGATAAGGGTGAAAAGACAAGTTAAAGATAATATGCTATTGTTGACAATCATTAGCAATATTGCTTTATATCTGAATACAGAAAGACAATGTTATCATTGTGATCAAATCAGACTTTTTCTGACTACCTTAAAATGTTCTTCAAGGGTTCTTTAGTGAAGGCAGTTTTTCTGTATAGAACCAAGGTAACTTAAAGAACCATATGCGCAAATGGTTCTTCGCACTGGTGAATAAGTTTTTGTCAATGGTTCTATAGAGTCAAACAACAATTTCATTTTTAATATGAAATAGAACCATTTTTGTTTAGAGTGGTTCATCAGTACTAGTACACTAAACCACATCCATCATAATGACCATAAAGAATTCCAGTAATTCCAATTTTGGAGGGCGGGATTTCTGCATCATGCTTTTCCTTCTCAAACACACCTGATTTAACTTATTTATTGCCAGGTTTAGTAACTTCATAAACTTAAAAGTAGGTGAATAGATGAATGCTTTTCATAGGAGCTTTATGAAAATTTAGAAACGATGTATTTGTCCCTGAAGATTAAACTACAGCATATCTGCTTATGATATGCACGATCTTACTGCTATTAATCTGCTACTACTAGGCTAATTAATTCAATTACCTCATTACACCAGGGACTATAAAACAGTCAAGGGTAAGCTTGGACAATAATGTAAACATCATCCAGTTATGGCGAGTAATCACAATTAAACGATATTATTGTGATCCAAATGAAGTTAGGAAGTATCACATGGGAGTGTCACAGGCCTTCCCCTTGCATTTTCTCTGATTCTGATGTGAAGACCATATAATTAGCAGCTGGACTAGCCTCTATTATGATAACTATGATAACAGTATGGAACAGTATTCACATCCAGTGCCATATGTGTTCATATTCATACACTGGAGTGTTGGCATCCCATCCATTTTACTCTCTACAAGAGAGCACGTCTTTGCCTGGCTGAAAGTCTGTCATAGAATTTGAGCATTTCAATCAAGACTTCAATCAAGTATCATTAAATCCTAGGAGAAAACATGCCTTCTGTAAGGGAGCTGAAGCATTGTCCTTCCAACAGGACAGCGATCCCAAGCATACCTTAAAGTCCACTATGGCTTGGAATGCAAACCCAGCAATATTAGTGAACTAGAGGCCACTGCCCATGAGGAATGAGCTAAGATTCCTCAGGAATGCTGTCAGAAGCTGGTGTCCTGCTATGCTTTCCGTTTGCAGAAGGTCATAACAGCAAAACAGTGCTCTATTAAGTACTAAAGATGCTTGTCGTGAATGTTGAATCATTTTTCTATTAGTTGTATTGAGGTTTTTAAATAGTTCTTGTTTGATTGGTTTATTGCAAACAGCTGAAAGTTTGTAAATGTAATAAACCTGATCATTTTTATTGCAACTGCAATACTTCTAAACATAAAAGTATTATACATTGTTTGTTATACTTTCATACTACTTTATAAAGGTTTATATTCTTGTTTATAACACTATTATAAAACTATATTTTATAATATTTTATTTTGTTTGTAATACAAATATCTCACAGTTCATCCACATTCCAGCATTTGTTGTTCATAATTAAACTGGACTATAGTAGAGCTGAAGACTATTGTGAGTTGACCTCAATTACAATTTGACAGCAAACATTTATCAAAAAACAACATAGGCAGTTTTGTGGTCAGAGGAGAAGAGCCCTGTGGTGTGATTTTGCTTCTAAAATCAGCACGAGCTTCTGTTGCCTGTATGTGTAGAGGCAGGCTCATAGTAAAATGCAGTCTGGCTAAATGACAGCGAATGGTTACTGTCTATTTATGAACTACCTGTGTTTCTATTAAAAAAAAAATAATAATAAATAAATATATATATATATATATTTTCTGCTCTTTTAATTATACAATTATTATTGCTTCTATTGATTCTAACGCAGCATGTGATATATCCTAACTACTATTAAGGAATGTGTTTACTTGATGCATTGATGTATATGGTTAGATATGGATGCTGGATATAGTTCTACTGCAGTGCTGTTCCACTGCATAGGCTTACACAGAAGGGTACTGGCCTTTTTGCTTCAGTCTGAAATGGTGCCAGCGTCATCTCCGCATTTCCAGATTGCAAGGAAAAAGTCATTTGAAAACTCTACATCAACAGCGGACTCCCTGCTTCAAATTCAGAAAAGGCATGAGGCCGAGGAAGACGCAGAGGTATCAGAGGTATCATCCTCAGTATCATAGGGGATAAAGAAAAAAATAAAACCTATCACTATATACCCACTCAGACTGTAGCAGAGTATTTGCACTTTTATTAAAATGAAAATGTTGGTGGCGAGAGATGTGTAACAAATGGAGAGGGAGAGTGAGCACTGCAGCTTCAGACGGAAGGACAGAGGTTTATTCTGAGCATCCAAATTGCGAATTACAGTGACAAAACTATCCTCGCCCGACAGCACAAATTGACATGTTCCACACAAAACTGTAAATGTAATTTTCAGGCTGTATTATTGTGTGTCTCTCCATTTTTCTCTTTACAATGAAGCAAGTGGTAAACATGTCCAGGCAATGTGTAATTCATTAGACTGGATGGAACGCATTAGATAGGCTGATTCACGGCGAGCACAGAGGAAGAATAAACAGGCTTGTATGTGCTTGTGGAGGTCATTTGAGGGCAGCACTCACGCAGAGCAGCCTTCGGCATCCAGTCTAGTGGGGATGGCTCCTTTCTTGAGCGTGGCGGTAACTCTGTCTATGTCACCGTTCTCCACTGCTCTCAGCAGACGCTCATCATACTTGCTCCACTCCGTGCTCTGCAATGTCAAGCAAACAACAACAGGATGTGAGAACTCACAATCTCTGCAAGGTCTAAGGAAACGAGACAAACGTCCAGTTCTGTGGCTGCGCTCTGTATTCCATTCTGACCACCGCTTACAGTATGTATAGAGAGAGGCTGTTCTGACATTGTACACTCAAGTGGCTTCATTATTCCTTTAGCCTAATGAGCAGTATCCTGTCGAAAGCAGAGGAAAGAAAACCATCGCCATGAGGGGCAGTTCAGCAAATCACACCTAGGAATAACCATGAGAGTGACGGACATGATGTACCCAGAAGCTAAGCCACTGTGTAACGAGCTCTTTCATATCTATCTGGTTCTGAGATTCTCAATAGTTGTGCTCAACATGCAGAAAAAATATTATAATTAACATTATCAATTGTCAAGGGTATTTAAAATCCCAGAAGTAGGAGTATTTAAAGTTGGAGTAACCGTATCTACAATCCAGGGAAGGCCGTCTACTAGATTTGGGAGCATTGCTATGAGGATTTGATTGCTGGTGAGGTCAGGATGTTGGATGATTTCCACCTCACCTCATCCCAAAGGTATCGGATGAAGCACCACCATCATTCCAGAGAACACGGATCCGCTGCTCCACAGCTCAATGCTGGGAAGCTTTCTATACCTCCAGAGAGTCCTATTGTATTGGCAATACTTCTCTAAAGGGACTAGACAAGCTGAGTGTGTGCATTTTTAGTGTCAGCAAAGGGTACAACTTAAAGTGGCTGGATGTGTTCATTAGAAAGGGTGTCCAGAAACATTTGGACATACTGAAGACAGCAAATTTAGTCCTGTTTAATTGGGTTCAGTGCAGCACGGCGTGTAAAGCGTTAAACAATAATGTCTGCACACAGTTTTGTTATCAATTGATAATAATAATAATATCTAATAATATAATATAATACCTAAAGAAAATTAAATATAATGATAGGTATTGGGAAAATGCCAGATATCGCCCACCCCTACAGTGTAGTAGGCCACAGTTCACTGTGGTCAATACTGCTGATACTGTGGTAAACACTGGAAGCTAGTTTGTCATATGGAGAGAGAAAAATTAATAATAAATAAATAACAATAAATAAACACAAAAAACAAAGAAATTAGAAAATTAGAAAATGTTTTATTAATGCTAAATTGTATAAATTGCGTGATGCTTGGCTTTTGTGGAAATCGCTGTGGTTTCACCTTGTCCTCAGGTGGTTTCCACCAGTCAGGCGAGCTGCAGGCTGATAACCCTGTAGCTACAGGCTACTCTCACTCATTCCTTAACTCAATGATATCTGTCTTTAAACACACACACACACACACACACACACTCGCAGACAGGCACAGAGACACTAAACAAGGCCAGGTCAGTGAGTTTAGGCTTGTTCACACCCTCATTTCTTCTCCCCCGACCACACTGGGCTAGCAAGTAGCCTGAACTATTGTCTGAACGTCATGGCCGTGGACCAAGAGGTGAAGCACAGCCGGTGTTATGTGGTAACTGTGGGATTACTCACACTAGTTGATATTTCGTGTTTCTTCAGACGCTGTTTTAGACTTTTCATCGTGGCAAAGTCGGGAAAACGCTCGTCCGGTCCGGCAGGTCAGGTTCGCTCAGAGGAAGGAGCGAAGTTGTGCTTCTGTCAAACTTTCTCCTGTGAAACTCCGCTCCGCCATTCACTCCCAGCCGCGGGACTGACGTGTCTCCAACACCGAGGAAACACGGGCACCCGTCGGGAAGCGCAGCCAGTCGCTGTGGTGAAAGTCCCGGCGCGAAGGTCGGCCGTGCTGAGGGGAAAAATCCGATTCACATGATTTAACCAATGGATTCTGACACACACACACACACACACACACTCTCTCTCTCTCTCTCTACCACACACACACACACACACACACTTGCACACACTCACAATGGGCCGAGTGTTTGTTTTGGGTACTTTGTGCAGTGCTGTCAGAGTGTCCTATGACAGGCTATTGCCTGGAGCCATGCCCCCCGGCCCGTGTACCAGTAATCAGCCTTTAGGAAATGAGGAGATCCGCTGTAATATCCGCGCTTTGCGGAAGACTGCTAATGCATGACACTTAAAGGGGAATTTCACCTATTCAACATTTCTGCAAGATTCAATCTTTGAGAAATAAATAGTCATTCAGAGAAGTGTGGAATGAAGTGGTGCACTGTGGAGAAAACTACAGACGATTCATCTTACAGTGATACAGCCCAGTGGT
The DNA here is from genome assembly GCF_030463535.1 of Salminus brasiliensis. NCBI lineage: Eukaryota > Metazoa > Chordata > Actinopteri > Characiformes > Bryconidae > Salminus > Salminus brasiliensis. The sequence continues at coordinate 11,602,847 of NC_132890.1, read as the reverse complement.
CGGAAGCGGAACCAGGGGACGCTATAATCAGGGGTCAACAACACAAATACAGCTATTTTCTTAAAGAAGATCTTATATAAATGTCACATTCCCATATGTGGTCATATAAAAAAAAAAACAGGTTTACATGTTATAATGTGTATTTTCACATGAAATTCTTTTCACAGTACAATAGGTCAAAACCCCCAGTTTTCCACTATGGGCCAGTAAACTATATGTCAGTTATCATATATTATTTTTTTTATATGTAATGCTGTTTTTGAATGCTATAACAGTGTTAAATATGTGAAATAACATATCAGGTTCATCAGGGACTATTTTATTGTATAACCCTTATCAGGTATCACTCCACCATGCACGGATTGCAAAAATACATGTTCTGCCAAAAGCTTATCTCAAACCTGTTGTAAACAAATAAAAGGCTCAGACAACAGGCAGTGTGTATTCACCACTCTGAATTACGTATATTAATTATATGAAATATTAAAAATGAAGCACAGTTGATTGTGAAGTCCTATGAATACTACATGAAATAAAAAAACAACAACACTATGCAGAACACCTATCATATAGATTCACTCTGCTTTTACACTCGCTGACTGTAGCCCATCTATTGCTGCACAATTGAATGCCCCCTCGCCATCTCTGTCACTGGAAAGGGATGATTACCAGTCCACTGCTGACCAGATATAATTTGGATGATGGACCCTTCCGCGCTAACACTGAGATGATGGCGTGTGGAGCTGGTATGAGTGTACCAGGCACAGCAGTGTTTATGGAGTTTTTACACACGTCATTGTCACTACTAGACTCTAGGAATATACAGGTGCTGACCATACAATTACAATATCATGAAAAAGTTGATTTATTTCAATAATTCCATTTAAAAAGTGAAACTTGTATATTATATTCATTCATAACACACATACTGATATAGTTCACGTTTATTTCTTTTAGTTTTGATGGTTATAATTGACAACTAATGAAACCCTCACATTCAGTATCTCAGAAAAGTAGAACATTACTTAAGATCAATACAAAAAAAAAAAGGATTTTTAGAATTGTTGGCCAAATGAAAAGTATGAACATGAAAAGTATGAGCATGTACAGCACTCAATACTTAGTTGGGGCTCCTTTAGCCTGGATTACTGCAGCAATGCGCCGTGGCATGGAGTCGATCAGTCTGTGGCCCAGGTTGCTCTGGTAGTGGCCCTCAGCTCTTCTGCATTGTTGGGTCTGGCATATCGCATCTTCCTCTTCACAATACCCCATAGATTTTCTACAGGGTTAAGGTCAGGCGAGTTTGCTGGCCAATTAAGAACAGGGATATCATGGTCCTTAAACCAGGTACTGGTTGCTTTGGCACGGTGTGCAGGTGCCAAGTCCGGTTGGAAAATGAAATCTGCATCTCCATAAAGTTGATCACAGCAGGAAGCATGAAGTGCTCTAAAACTTTCTGGTAGACGGCTGCGTTGACCTTAGAACACACAGTGGACCAACACCAGCAGATGACATGGCACCCCAAGCCATCACTGACTGTGGAAACTTTACACTGGACCTCAAGCAACGTGGATTCTGTGCAGCTACTCTCTTCCTCACTTGCCCTTGTTTCTTGCCCTCCAAGTGTCAATGGTTGTCTTTTGGACAACTGTCAAGTCAGCAGCCTTCCCCATGATTGTGTAGCCAACAGAACTCGACTGAGAGACCATTCAAAGGCCTTTGCAGGTGTTTTGAGTTAATTATCTGATTAGAGTGTGGCACCAGGTATCTTCAATATTGAACCTTTTCACAATATTCCAATTTTCTGAGATTTGAGGTTTTCATTAGTTGTCAGTTATAACCATTAAAATGAAAAGAAATAAACACTTGAAATATATCAGCCTGTGTGTAATGAATGAATATAATATATAATGTTTCACTTTTTGAATGGAATTACTGTAATAAATCAACTTTTTCATGATATTCTAATTTTATGACCAGCACCTGTAGTCCACCACTCAAAAACATTCAGCCGTTAGCGGTTCAGTGGTCAGACACCAGTGAGGAAGGGCTAAAGCATAATACACAAAGTTGTGTATGAAAATACTACTAGCTACGGCCTGTTATTGTACATCTACAAGGTGCCAACATTAAGCGTGTAATAAGAAAGCCTACAACACCAGTCAACACAATGAAAAAGCTTCTTAATAAGACGTGAAAAAGAGAACACTGTTCCCTTTAACAGTGCAACTGGATTCCTCAAGGAGAAAAAAGGCTGTTATTAACATTGCATAAGACGGGTTGTGAAGCACTTCCCTACACGCCTATCCTTTCTAAAACAAAGTAGGTGCACTCCCAAATTCCAGGCTAAGGTTTCTATGGATACACCACCTTGAATATTTTCACAGTATTTATGCACTGGTTCTTAAGTGAATATAAACACGTTGGAGTTTCTTGTGAGGACGTCTACTGACTTCTGTATCATTGAAGCTATGTAATACTGCACTTCCTAAACTTAAAGGAATAGTTCAGCAAAAAATGAATTACCATCACTTATGATCTAGGCTAATACTGGGTAGAGCTGCTATTTGCTCTCAGAACAGCCTCAGTCCTTCATGGCATGGATTTCACAAGATTTTAGAGACAATGCTTTGGGATTCTGGTCCATGTTGCCATAATTGTGTCCCACAATTCCAGCAGATTTTTCAAAACCATTTCCCATTTGACCCATTGATTCTATTGGATTTTGATCCCATAACTGGGAAGGTCAGTGATAGACACTGCACTCAATGTCAGCTTGAAACCAGCTTGTGACATAATGCATTATCATGCTGGAAATAGCCTCAGAAGATGGTAAACAGTGGCCATGAAAAATGCTTATGTCAGCAATACTCAAATTTTCTGTTCCATTTAAGTAATGATTGGTATTAATGGGTAAAAAAGGCATGCCCCACACCATTACACCACCTCCACCAGCCTGGACTGTTGACACAAGGCAGGTTGGGTCCATGTAGTCATGTGGTTTGCATCAAATCCTGACTCTACCATCTGTGTGCCTCAACGGAAATCAAGATTCCTCAGACTAGGCCATATTTTTCCAGTGGTCAACCGTTCAGTTTTGCTGAGCCTGTGCCCACTGCAGCCTCAGCTTTCTGTTCTTGGCTGACAGAAGCAGAACCCAACATTCTGCTGCTGTAGCCCATCCACCTCAAGGTTTGACATGTATATTCTGAGATGCGTCTCTGCCCACCACAATTGCACAGGGCAGTCATGTCAGATACTGTAGCCTTTGTCAGCTTGAACCAGTCTGACCATTCTCTATTGACCTCGCTCATCACCACTCACTGAAAATCCCAGATCTTTAACTTTACAGACCTTTCTGGGTATATATATATATATATATATATATATATATATATATATATAGCGTCCAGTGTTTGTTTACAATGCTAGCCTAGCACTTTCTGCTTTAATCTAAAGTAGATAAAAAAAAAAATAGGGCAATAGGGCGAGAAATTTTCTTTCCATATGACGACATATGAAACATGGTACCAGGGAGGCCACCGAGCTATGTTTGAAAAGAACAATTTATTAACAAACATACAAAACAAAAACAAAACAAAAAAAAGTATTCTGTAAGTATTTGACCATGATGGCTCATTTTATCAAACTTGTGTGTATCAGTTTTATTTAAACCAAAATATATCCCAAGAAAATAATGACAGTTATGTGTGGCTTTGCAATGACAGTACCAGTCCAGTAACGTGAAGTAACTGTTACATAAAGTCCTAATTTACCTTTCAATCAGTCAAATGTTTGTAGGTCATCTTCGTGTTTTGTGGATTTTCTTTTTAAAAGAACCAAAATTAAAAATACTGGAACAACGGAAACCCAGCAACACAGATCTTCACTGGCTGTGTGTTCACACAGCCTTGCGGTGGTACTCCGGTGGGGCGACCTCATAGTCACTGGCGTTGAACAAAGACGAATTCTTCACCAAATACCTGAATCAGACAAATCACAATTAAAAGAAGATGCATTCGGTATGATGTTAAGTGTCTCTGTGAACTACTAAAGCAGGAGACATTTTAGTGGACTTAATTTTTAGCACTGATCAAAACCTTTTACACATTCCATCAAATAAATAAAAAATGACTGGAGCTGTTTTTAATAATACATAAGAGCAAAATCAAAAACCTGAACACTTTACTTTGTGAAACACTCTACATATCATCTGTGTCCTCTTCAAAATAACCAATAGTTGTTAATGATGGTACCTTAAACAGCAGTTGGGACTTTCTAGTTCTACAGCACTCTTAATAGGCACTTGATCCAATTAAAGGAACTGTATTCACACTCATTCTGTCTCTAACCTAATATTCAATTACGTCTCAGAGACTCCCCAGTCTCTTTGCTTAATTTGATTTCGAGGCAAGGCTCCACTCTGCAAAGCAATTTTTTTTAGATAAACATCAGCCTGTACTTACTTCAAGAAATCTTGTAGGTAGCTTAGAAGCAGGGCGAGGCTCTTCTCATCCAGCGGTGTGTATGCCAGCATGGCCCCGATTCTCACTGTCACAGATTCATACAAAACAGATGAGCGACAGATGCAAACAAAGTTGTGAACATTATTTAACCCATTATTTATGGAGAGGCGAGTGTTGACAGTTAAGTCCAGCGTTTCTTAGCAATATTAGTCCAGCTACTCCTGTTTCAAACTAAAGTACAGCAGACATAAGAAACCAACCATCAACTCCACCTGTAATCTGGTGAACTATTCCTGTAACCTCAACTAATCTGTTAATTAACCTAGTGTTCGATATTGTAAGAGAAATGATAAACTAGGTTAGTTGGGTTAGTAGGTTATTTGGGGGGTGCAACATGTGGGCATCTTAGATTGGCTGGTTAGACCAATGCTTGGGTAACTTGGGATAAGTACCACTATTAACTACATCTCTTGTTCTCCTTTATATTCTACAGATAGTATTTTGTGATTAAGTGTTAATCATATAAGGTATTTGCCTTTTTTCATCTGTGTTACAGCCTTATTACTTTATTCAGTCTCCAACTAAAATCATATAACTCAGGTTATTATGTACTATTAAGTAACCAATATTATTTTGTAAGTTTAGTTTTTTTTAAGTATAAATTATTATTGAATTATAGTACAATCTGTGTGACCTTAACCCCTTAACACTTCAAGGCTTATTACACACCAAGGTGTATTACTCAGTAACTACAGGGACTTCTGTACGAACTGGCGTGTATTAAATGGTCAATGGGCCAAATGTTTTAAGTGTTTAAACCAATATGAAATTTAGCCTACTAGTATGGATATATATATGGGTATATAGTAGGACTTAAATACTTGATTGATGACTATAAATCCCAATATTTATGGTGTTCCACTTTTTATAGATTTTACTTTTTTATTATATCCGATTCCAAATAAGATATAATAAGCTTAATAAAATAATAATATAATAAATAATAATTATAATCACACACACACACACACTTGGTGCAACACTAATTATATTCACAGCATTAACGTTTACAGGCCACAATAACTGTTGGTGGGCCGGGTTTACAGTGTGGGATATACAGGAAAAAAAATAAAAAAAAAAAAAACCTGCAATGTCACCCCCACACACATTGTGTATTAAAGAGCACCACAAACTCCAGATTTTTATAAAATTGCAGTGTTGTAACTAACACTGCAAAGCAAAATGTCTGAATGCCTTTCCACAAAGAAAAGTGACACTTTGCTTGCAATTAAAAAAAAAGCAAATGCATAAAAAGCAATTTAATGAACATGAATCAGAGATATTGTACCACTTTCCATATTATGATAATAAAACTGGGCATCAGAGAGGCCAACGAGTTATATATTTTTTTAAAACATGGTTCAGATTCTTAAAACCATGACGGATGCATAGAAAGCTGTAAACATTATTTCATCTATTTCTTCACATCTGACAAGTAATTACACAATCAAATCTTGCTATACAGTCATTATGGGGAGTCTTTTAAGGACTCTCCAAATCCATTTAGTCATCTGCTACTTTGTCGTTACAGAAAGCACTTCAGGTCTGAATATGAAGAAAAGCCTGTGGAGTTAATACGTGACTAGAAAATGAAGTTCAGTGCTGTAATTCATAAGAGACTACTCAAGTCAGAGCCCAAATTATCAAAATGGACAGAGAGTGAATGTTCCTTTTTGAAAGCGAACAAAGGATGTGAGAGCGTAATACTCAGACATTTTCACAGGTTCAGTAAGTACAATGTTGGGTTTTTCACGTACACATTTCTATGCCAACACTGCAATTAATTTGTCAAATACAGGAACAGCTCAACACAATCCTTTTCCTTGGGTGCCCTTTCATCACAGCGACTGTTGCATGTGTTGTATGTTGTATCTGCACTTTTTAAAAACAGACACATTCACACCTAACCTGGTACCCGAATGATTTTATCTCTATGACTGCATTCAATAAATGCTGATAAACTGCCAGACTTTCACAGACGACCTTGGCTGAGTTTTATTTATTGAGAGGCGGAGGCTGATGCTGAGCCAACGTGCTCTCACCACGACCACAGGGACCATAAATGAAGCTTGCGGAACAGAGCTTGACTAAAGGGTCATACCAAAAAGCCTCAGAAGGTGCGGTGCTCCATAGATCTGAGACATCGAAGTGTCCTGATGGTTTGCTAGGATCTCGGCATACTGCGGCCTCTCAAACTTGTAGAGGAGCTGCGTGCCCAGCATGACGTTGAAGTACTCGCGGATGCCAGCAACCACTTCATTTACAGCGTATTCTCTGGATAAAACAAATCAAACAGGATTGAACAACTCATCGCAAAAGACAACATGCAAACTCCCTAACTACAAATGATCTGAAACATGTTTAACAGTATTCTAATAACAAGAAGCTGGACTTGTTTAATACAGTATAATTATTCCATTAAACAGATATACCTCATTAAACAAAAGTCCAGCTCCTCCTTTACACTGCATTAAAACATTATTTTAATTTTAGCTTTTTAATACACTGAAACACATGGACACAATACTGAGAGATTGAGGTAATACATAAAGCTGCCAGTTAAACTTTCTGAAGGCCTCAGAGAGCTCTTTGGGTCCAGTCATGGTGATACCACTCACCTTAACCATAAAGAGTAAACCAAGTTACATGTCTCAGGTTTAAATATACAGGCTGCTCCAAAAAACCCTCTAATGATGTTCTAATCATCTGCAGCTTATGTGCCGCATCTGATGTAGTAATAAATGTGGGAGTGGCCAAACCTTGTCCTTTAAATTTATTTTGACATTTCTTATTATTATGGACATACTTGTTATCACAGGTTCCTCTTGATTTCTTGTAATTTGCATAGTCCTCCAGGACAGCATCAACATTCTTTTTTGCAGGTAGGTGGAAAAGCTACAACATACATATATATATATATAAAAAAAACAAAAGCAAAAACAAGAATATTAAAAAAAAATTATAATTTGCACAAATTAACTTAAATATAAGTGAATAATAGTGAATTTAGGTTTAAATTTAGCATTAAACATTTTAAACAAAGCCCTTCTAAGGGGTCACCTGCTTCTGTCTGGTGATCAGGTCCCAGTCATCTACAAGCCATGGTTTTAACTCCTCCGGAATCTTCACCTTTACTTCCACCCGATTAATAAAGGTCTCTTCCTGCACCAAATAAATTCCCATTAATGATTTTTATTGGCATACAATGATTCTGGCTGGTTGGAGCATACAGGCATATAATACTGTGCAGATGTTTTAGGCATCTATGCCTGTAATAGTTACCACGCAAGAGCTACATAAACATAAATTCAGTAACAAGAAACTCTGGTATCACTTTACTTGGACGTTTTCATTACAGATGCCTCAGTAGATGCTCACCTGACATTCAACAGAACTAACATTCAACAGAATATGTATTAAATGCAACTGAACTCTAAACTGAATGTAATTGTCTGTATATTGAATGGAACCATACACCTAACCCTAACCTTATCCTTGGATCAAATTTAAATCCTAGCTCTAACCTTGAATCTGACCCTAAACCTAACCTTAAAGAGTAAAGCAATACTGGACTGCCATGAGGGGAGCTTTGGAAATGGTTAAATAAACAGGCATAAAATCATTATTATCACATTTATTAATTATTTTTATACCAAGAATGCTAATTGTATTTATTCTAATATTAGTGTTTTTATCCTAATTTTCCTCACACACACAAAATTCAGAAGAGTCAGAATTTACTTACACTCTCAACAGTTGGGTCAACACGTGCCCTCTTCTTGCGTGGGGGATGAGGCATTTCCCCTGTGCTGGTCCCTTCCCCAGCTCCTGGTGCTGAAGAAAAAAAAAAAAAAAAAAAGAATATAGAATAAATTTTATGTAGCCTTGGTATAATTAAAAACGACCAACATTGGGCTCATTTTTGTATGCTTTTGTTTTTGTGTTGAAAGTGTAGTCTTAGATAATAAATAGATTATCACTGGAAAATCTAACTAATGATTCTATAATTCTAACCTTATGCTCTATTGGGGTCACTTGGCAAACTGATCATTTGTGTTACCAATGGGTGCACCTTCAAGAAGTCAAAGTCATCAATTAGAAGCAGTAACTGATGGGTTTGTTTCTCAAACAGGGATTAAACCTAATCTGGGACTACATGACTTTCATAAATCGAGATTCTCAATAAACAAGGCAGGCTGGATATCAGTGACTGTAAAAATATATTAAAACTTACTCTTTTGTTTGTTCTTTTTTGTTTTCCTGAAAAGAATCAAACACTTTGATTAGATTATCTTTCCTTCCAATTATATAAAAAAAACTTGAAATTATGAAAAAGAGGCTGAAATTGAGGAGAACTCACACATCAACATTTTTTTGCTGCACAGCAGCTATCTTCTTGCTTGGTGCGACTCCCCTCATCCTTCCCTCAACATAATGGTCTCTTATAAACAATAAGCAAAACATTAAAAAAACAATAATAATATGATGGAATTGTGGGTAAAGGTAAATACATCACAGCAGTAATATAACTACTTTCATTAGACAGTGACAAAGTTCAGAAACCAAACACATGTACCGGACTCCAGAGACACCATAGTTTAGATTAAAATACAGGGGGAGTTGCCATGGAATTATTTAGTTTACTGAGTTTAACAACTGTTCAAATTCAGTTCCCAAATGGTGCAGCCATCTAAGTGTTGGCCTCATCATCAGGAGATCTTCAGTTTAATCCCTGGTGATGCCACAGCCACTCGTGGCAGTTTCAGGGAGCACAACTTGCCTCAATCTGTGATGTTACATTAGCCACAGTTTGCAAAGATGCAGTGACCGGCCTCATGTGAACTGGCATTTTCATCCTCTCAGTACTGGTGGCAGTGTGCGATCGAGGTCTAGAGCCCTAGCTAATGGGTGGGAATTGGATATGACTATAACATGAGGGAGAAAATCCCACATCTATTATAAATAAGGCCAGTCCAAACATTGCCCATTATTTGTGCTCCACTGGCTCCAAAGTCAGACAAACTAAACATAAGCTGGCTATCTTGCAGGCTAGTAATGACCATTTCTACAAGTTAACCTTTTTAACACTCTGTTAGAAAGCTATTGGTGAAAAAAAAATCTGAACGGGGAAAACGAAACCAACGTCAATGCTTTAAAAAGTGTCTGTTGTCTTGTTTCAGTAATGTTACCTTTAGAAACTACATCCAACACCCCTTAAGCCTTCAATTCCATGGCACCTTCATTTAGTAATACAATCATCAAGTATTTGGTAAACAGATTGGCAGAGTATAACAGACACCACACCAAAATACAAAGTGTAAAAGTGCCTTAATGTGAAGAACATTTTTAGCATTGATACAGATAAGGTTCTCTGCAGTTGTTCAGTAGAGACCACAAGAAACTTACTGATTTGCCTTCTGAAGCTCTTTCTGTTTCTGCAGGTTACTGTCCACATATTTGAGCACACGGCTTTCAGGAACCCATTCGTCCCAGCTAAGAACAGGACACAAAGCATTTTCATATTAATTTAAGAAGTCAACAAAATAAGTGTCAAGCAATCATTATTTTAAACCCATAAAAACAAACATCCTTGACACTGAAACCGCAAAAAGAGGAAACTTACTTCTTATTCCATCCACTATAATGAATGAAGTATTTCACTTGTTTGTCCTTGATATTGATTTTAACACACTGTGAAGAGAGGTTTCAAAGAGGTGAATGTCTCCTCCACATAAACGGTGACCTTAAGCTCATTATAAGAAGACTGAAGACCTAACAGATCGAACAGGCTGGTCACTGCAGTGATCAGGAGCTAGTTTCAGCATCAGGAAAGGTCTTTTGACCAAAGAAGACACCAAAACAGCATTTAGAGCAGGAATTGTTGGGGCACTAGTTGGTGTAGGGGTTAAAATGTACTTTAATAAATTATATTTTATACTACATTACTGATATTGACACATAATAAAGTATAGTTATAGAATTGTGGTCCACATCCCTGGTCTATGAGACTTCAATGCCCTGTACATTTTTGAGATACCCCTGCTCTGACTTTCCTCACATTAACCCAGTAAGCACTTGTTAAGGAGTTGATTTGTTGGCTCCAGTGTGCAGGAAGCAGGGAAATCACCCCAATGAACAGGGCTGGGGACCACTGGTATAGATTAGATGTTTAGAGATTAGTATAGAGATGTTCAGGCCAGGTTCTTTAATCCCAGTCGCAGAGAGTCAGTGCCCAGCATAGTTTGGCTGTCTCCCTTCTCAAATCTGCTTAATCTGATATTTAAAAAGTTGAATCAGGGGTGTCTACGAAAGAAAACCACCCAAGTATGTTGCAGACCAGCCCTGTGTGAAGGTTTCAACCAAACTCACGAGGAAAATGAAGTACAACTTTGAGATGTGGTTGGTGTGGCGCAACAGATAACACCACTACCTGCCACTGAGCTACCACACCATGTGGGAGACTGGGGTTCGATTCCAAGTCTGGGTGACTATGCTGCGCTACACCAATAAGAGTCCTTGGGCAAGACTCCTAACACTCCATTGGCCCTCCTCTGTAATATGAGTAACCATGTAAGTCGCTCTGGATAAGAGCGGCAGCTAAATGCCATAAATGTAAATGTTTTCAGTCAATTCATTTACATTTACGGCATTTAGCAGACGCTCTTATCCAGAGCGCCTTACAAAAGTGCTTTGCTATTTACCCAAGAAAAACCTCAGCTAGTTAGAATAGACTAATAGTTCAAAGATACCTTTAAGCTTTAGACATTACTAAGCACAAGTCAATAAGGTGACCATAGTACTCTGCTATTCATCCAAGTATTCTCTTCATACTTCATACTTTCTGATCATCCAAAATGTATTTGTATATGCTTTTGTAGAAGTGCACTGGTGATGGGGCAAAGGAAAGCCACATAAGTTTCATGATTAACCTGTGTTGTCATGCACTACGCACCCGTTCATAAAGCATAGACAGTTACCTTAGCTTCGTATAGCAATGGCCCATGAAAACACAGCACTCGTTCACCTGGAATAAAGCACAATAACAAAGGAAAGGCAGCATTAGCCAGGTCAAGACCATCTTGTATTCTCCCAACTGCCTGTGCCTTTTGGTGTATACCTGCCCATGGATCAATGAGAAAAGCTATTTTATGGTTCCTATGTCTGATCTTAATAATCAACCAGAATAATACACAGGAGTAGAGGTCTCTTAACCCCTCACTTAACTTAGTATACAACCATAAATAGTTAGCTACAATATGAACCCTTAAAAAAACATTAAGACTTCATGCTTGTAAAATCAACAGTCACCCATATTTAGGGATACACAATAAGCAGAAATCTGACAGAACGACTACTTTCTCAATTACAAGATAAAGACTGCTAATGCTATCAACTAATACCCCCAGCATAAACACCCACTATTACAATTATTCAATAAGTTAGGTAGCTAGTGGCTTGGCTGCCCGGTTAGCCAGCTAGCTAGCTAGCTATACAGCTACGTGGGAAACAGTAGTCAAAGGTTAGCCAGCCGTTTTACAAATGAAATAAATGTTAATATATCTTACAAAGCTACATAGTTACCAGTTTTAAACCTCTGCAAAACCCTGTTTCCTGTCAGCCACCCAGCTGACCAGCTAGCTCTCTAGTTTCGAGACGAACCAGCCAGTAGATAGATGTGCTGTCTTGCTTGCTTGCTTACTGGCTGAGTATTCACTGGCTAACGCTAGCTAGCTAGGTCATATCAACAGACAACCTGCCCAATTTCACATGGGTTTTCACTTTAATCCACAATAACGCACATGCTAAAACACACAGAATCGCAGGGGCAATGCTGGAGTTCTCTCTAATCATTTAAACCAAAGAGCTCATCACCCAGACCTACTGCTTTCGCTGTGGCTGTGTGTAGCTTTAGCTCCACTGTGCGCCATTGTGCGACTCCATCAGCACAAACAACAGCACAGCCCAGCAGCCACAGCAGCGCAGCCTGGAGCCATTTTCTGCTCTAAATCCCGCGCTTTAAAAACCGTCTTACCTTCTTGAAATTTAGGTTTAGGGTCCTGTTTAGGCGCCATTCACAGATTAAACAATAAAAATATCTGGAAAATCAAATCCAGGCATCGCCAGCTCCGATTTCATTCAGACACGGTGAAGGCGCCGCACTACGGCTCTCTGTTGACGCGTTATTTTGGCGCCTTGGACACGTGACCTCATATAAACAGGAATCTGACTGTACAGGGAGGAGGGAGCACCACACTATTTTATTTATTTATTAAATTAATTCATTCATTTATTTATTTATTTATGTATTTATTCATTTATTTATTTATTCATTTGTTGGTATAAGTGCTGAAAATGTGACACAAAAACAAAGGGTAGCAAATTAACTAAATACATTAAAAAAAGCAAAAGGAAGATGGTGCAAAGTGTTAAATTTTATATCTCGCATACATTTTGGAGACTTAATTACAATGGGGTAATTATAATTTATTATCCAAACATTTAGTCTTCAGAATGTGTTATGTAAATATATTTAATTCATGTAAATCCATTAATAAAATATATATATTTTTATAATAATTAAAAAATTATAAGTATTAAGTATTACATATTTAAGTCAAAAGCTCGTATTTTATTCAGTCATAAATGATTCTGATTAATTGTCTGGCATGAGTAAGAGCTACATTTAGGCCAAAAATATTTATTTATCAGAAAGTACAAACATTAAATTCCACTGTATTTAAAGAATTAATTGCAGAGATAAATATCACTGTTCATTTTAATGAGTACTTGGGCAAAATAATAATAATAAAAAAAAACTAGTACTGTAAAGTGGAGTCCCAGGTGGTTGCCAAGGTGTTGGCAAGTGGGTGCTATGGTGTTACTAAGATGATCCTAGGTGGTTGCTATGGTATAAGGTGGTTGAAAAGGCGATTGCTAAGGCAATTGGGTGTCACCAAGTGTGTGACATGGTGTAGCTAAGGTGCTTCAGGTGATTGCTATGCTTGTTGCTATAGTATCGAAAGAGGTTGCTAGGGTGCTGTATGGACATGCTTTGAGGATAGTGAGAAATCAGTAAGTAAGAAGCCTCTGTTGTTCATTTTTTACTTCTCTTCATAGTTTTGGCAGTTCTTTACAAATTGATGCATTGGGTTTGGATGGACTGCCAGGAGTGAATAAGAATCCAAGCCTAATTTACAAACCAAATGAACCTTTAGCTTATTTTAACATAAGCTGAGAGACTGTACCACATGTGCAGCTACATTTTTGGAGAAAGACCATAGGCTACATCCATGTCCAAGAAATCTGCTTGTGAGGTTTAGGCTTTGGATTTATATGACAGAAATACAGAAGGCCATTTGTGGCCCTTGTAGCTTACTTCAAGCTCAAAATCCCCAAAGCAATTTGGCCTGGAATCAACTAGTTAATTTCATTTGCATAAAGTCATTTATGCAATACATAAAACATGTCGTGTTTGGCCAAGCAGAGATGTCTTTAGGCTACACTGCTGTAAATAAATAGTGGTATGTTGGTATATTGAAAACACTACTGTGGTGTATACTCACAGTAGTGTAGTAGCTTGAACACACACTGCCACACCACCAACATGATTATGTCACTGCTGTACTGAGAATGCTTCCCAAAAAATATACATAATGTCAGCGGTGGTCCTGTGGTGGTCCTTTTCCATTGGTGGACTCTGTGGAAGGGGGTGATGTATTATACCTGAACAGAAGTAACTGTAAGCCTACAATGTGCATCTGAGTGGTGAGTGTACCTGATAAAATGAGCAGTACTGTTTCTGTCCCAAACCAAAAAACATCAAGCCTCAATATCTTACATCTCATCTACATGGTTTTGGTGCCAGGCGACAGATTACATTGGGTATGTTTGTTCAGAAAATTGATTGGTAATAGATGGAGACACCAAACATCACATGACTTAATAATTGATTGTTTTTTGTATTGTCTTTATTTCATCACAAAACAAAACCATCACTGTACAACAAAACAAAAAGTCCTCTGAATTACATATAGAGATGTGCTGTAGTGCCAAGTCCTGATCTTCTCGCTGAGCTTTTCCCACTGTTTTTTATAGTCTTTATGCGTAATCCAGTTGATGAGATGTAAACAAGGCCATTCCAAGTGGATTTGGGGTGTAATAGTTTATAGAGATGTGCAGACGTTGGTTTCTTTACAGTGGTGGTGAATGGAACTAGGGGTCAGGATGTTTACAATGCAAATAAGGACTTGATCTGGGGAAGGGTCAACTCCCTCAACAGCAGAGAAAAACAGCGACTTCTTTAAGTTAAAACCTGATATTTTGGCCCATATCCTTGAACACCAGATTTTTACATTTTTGGTTGCACGTCATCTATACTTGATTAAAGCACCTTTTTTATTGTATTTCATTGTATTTTCCCTTTGCTTTATTTAGTCTCTAAAACCACAGTGAATCTCCATGTCTTTTATATATGTGGAGTGAGTTATATATACGTGAGGCTTACTGTATATGTCATGTTGACTATGATAAAGTAAGGTAAATAGCTGTTTTGGGGGACTATTTACCCTTACAACACCCGCAATGGTTTAACAACACCCTGAATGCTTTTTCACTACTTCATCTGTAGCCAAAATTCATCTTCAATCTTAACCTTTGTAATGACTTATAAGCCCAAATTCAGATGGGATTCAGTTTACATGGAGTCCTGGGGTAAGTCTCTCCCTCACAGGAGCTCCTCGTTGATTTTAATTCTGTCTGGATCGAACGTAGCTCTATTTGCATTGGATTTGTTGATCAGGGGGATGCCTGTAGAATTGGTATTGTTTCCTCAGTGATAAAACTCGCGTCAGGTCAACAGTAAAATTACCACTCAGTGAGTGAGTTGATGAGTAGTACATATATGTTAGCAACTTTTGGTCACTTGGTGGACAGTGGAAGAGACACTGGCTCCTAGTTCAGTTCCGGATCTACCTGCGGATCTTAGATAATGCTACCTTCAAGTCCATCTCAGAAGTTTATACTTGCTCATTAGTTTTGGTATATTTTCAATTACTGCAAACAAATCAAACAAAGAGCAAACTATATATATATATATATATATATATATATATATATATATACATAACCAATAAATAAGCAGACTGTAATGTAAGGGTGCATGTATTTGTCACTGTACAGTGCACAGCAAAATGTGTTCTCCACATTAAACCAATCTGTGGTAGTGAACACACACACACACACACACACACACACACACACACACACACACACACACACACAGCGGTGGGCAGCCAACTCCAGTGCCTGGGGAGCAGAGAGAGAGCCTTGCTCAAGGGCCCAACAGTGGCAGCTTGCTATGCCCAGGAATTGAACCAACAACCTTGTTATCGATAGCCCGGCGCTCTAACCGCTGAGCCACCACTGCCCCTCGTGTTTGTATGTTGCTGTTAAATAACTAACACATAACCAATTAGATCACCATTTTTATTAATTCACCTCCAGCTCAGAAAGTTGGGGCTCATAAAAAAAATCTGACTTCATGTGCACCCATTTCATCGATGCGATTTTTCCAATATGACTTGAAAGTAGCATAATTAAGTGGACTCAGAGACTAAATATGGCATGTAGCAGTGGCCAACAACCTTTCCTCAATATAAGGTGCAATCTGCCTGGAAAAACACTGAGATGTGAACCTGAATAGTGAGGGCACAGTTGAACTCAGTAAAAAACAGCTGAACTCACAGACATGGCAGATCTAGATGCAACAAATGTAACCCATGTAAATTTAGTCTGTATTCTGAAAACCTGAACTCAGTCTGATCATTAGTTTGATCATTTTACTCACCATCTTTGTGATTTCACCTTCTCAGCAGTCTAATGTGCTACCACTATGGCCTGGGTGTCGTGAGTTTGAATCCTGAGCCATGCCACTTGCATGCCATCAGCAGCCGGAGTCTGAGAGAGCACAGTTGGCCGAGCTCTCTCCAGGTGTGAAGACTGGCTCCTCTCATCACTCTTAAGCAATGTTGGTGGGCACAGGCATCTGTTTGCTGCTATTGTGATGGAGACAGGTACCCAGTGCCTTCCTCCGAGCATGTCAGCTGCACGACAATTCCGTGAGGCCGGCAGTTTGAAAGTAGGAGATGGTGACATGTGTCCTAACGTCAGGAGCAATCATAGTGCTGAGGGGAGCTACACACAGGTAGGTAATATTGCACTTTCAAATTGGGAGTTTTTGGCTGCTGCTCAGCACTGTATTTAGCCTTCAAATATAAGCTCGCAGCTCTTCAACCATTTGGAGACCACCTTGGAAATGGTCACATGATCATGTGCTGCAAATATTCATGTACTAAACTGCAGTGATTTTATTGAGTGGGTTTTATCACTGTATAAATATAATATATATAATATAATATATAATAAATCCAATCCAAATTGTGCTAAAGATAGAATTCAGTTGTCTATAACGAAGACATTTGTCCCATGTCATTAAAAAAAAAACAGACAAGGCCAGCAGAATCAACCCTGAATTACAGTTGTTCAAAACTGTGTTTAAGTTCTTCCAACTAACTTACTGACTATAGTGAACGAATGTCTGAAGCACCAGACAGCATATTCATCAGCACTGAGTGTTTCAACCTTCTGCAGTGTTGCTTTTCAACGTGTCAAACTTCACATGACTTAATAATTGATTTTTTTTTGTAATGTCTTTATTTCATCTCAAGCTTAAGACTTAAAAAAAAATGACAAAACCATCACTGTACAACAAAACAAAAAGTCCTCTGAATTACATGTAGAGATGTGCTGTAGTGCCAAGTCCTGATCTTCTCGCTGAGCTTTTCCCACTGTTTTTTATAGTCTTTATGCGTAATCCAGTTGATGAGATGTAAACAAGGCCATTCCAAGTGGATTTGGGGTGTAATAGTTTATAGAGATGTGCAGACGTTGGTTTCTTTACAGTGGTGGTGAATGGAACTAGGGGTCAGGATGTTTACAATGCAAATAAGGACTTGATCTGGGGAAGGGTCAACTCCCTCAACAGCAGAGAAAAACAGCGACTTCTTTAAGTTAAAACCTGATATTTTGGCCCATATCCTTGAACACCAGATTTTTACATTTTTGGTTGCACGTCATCTATACTTGATTAAAGCACCTTTTTTATTGTATTTCATTGTATTTTCCCTTTGCTTTATTTAGTCTCTAAAACCACAGTGAATCTCCATGTCTTTTATATATGTGGAGTGAGTTATATATACGTGAGGCTTACTGTATATGTCATGTTGACTATGATAAAGTAAGGTAAATAGCTGTTTTGGGGGACTATTTACCCTTACAACACCCGCAATGGTTTAACAACACCCTGAATGCTTTTTCACTACACAGAGATGTGCAGACGTTGGTTTCTTTACAGTGGTGGTGAATGGAACTAGGGGTCAGGATGTTTACAATGCAAATATGTTTACATTACAGTTGTTCAAAACTGTGTTTAAGTTCTTCCAACTAACTTACTGACTATAGTGAACGAATGTCTGAAGCACCAGACAGCATATTCATCAGCACTGAGTGTTTCAACCTTCTGCAGTGTTGCTTTTCAACGTGTCAAACTTTCCAGACGTCTGGTTCCATTCACCGCCACTGTAAACGACTCTGACTCGTTCGTTCGTTTCCCACACAAACCCCTGAGAATGACTTTGCTTACCACGTATGGACGTTATCACGCAGCAGTGCTGTCAAAGTGGGGTCCATCGTTCCCCTGTACCCGATGAAGTAACGTCCAGCCTCTCATTTGGCTGCGTTTTGCGTTTTTCCAGGCTGAGAGCTCACAAGTAAGCAGGGCGCCACCTTCATCACGCAGCTCTTCAGCTTCCTCCTGAACTCGCCCCTCATCAGGCAGTAAATGAAGGGGTTCAGGCAGCTGTTGGTGTGAGCCAGGCACACGGTGGCGGGGAACACGTAGGTGTGGGCGGTGTAATATGCCTCGTCCCAGTAGATCACGTTGAACTTGACCAGGACGCCCCAGAGCGTGATGGCTTGGTTGGGCATCCAGCAGAGGAAGAAAGAAAGGACCATGATGGTGACGGTTTTGGTCACGCGCAGCTTTCTCCTGGACCTACAGCTGGACATGCTTCGCCTCTTCACAAACCTCAGCAGCAGGCAGTAGCACACGGACAGTATCAGCATGGGCAGGACGAAGGCGAGCAGGATCTTCTGGAGGTGGTAGAAGCCCAGCCAGTACTGTCCGGCCGGGAACTTCAGCAGGCAAAGTTTCTCTCCCGCCACGTTGGTCACCGCGGAGAAGATGGCAGTGGGAGCGGTGGCCACCGTGGCCAGACACCACAGCACCGCGCACGCCCACCTGACCGAGCACACCGTCCGGGGCCGCCGGTTCTGCGCGGAGGAGACCACCGAGAAGTAGCGCGTGATGCTCATGGCGGTGAGGAAGAAGACGCTGGCGTACATGTTCATCACCGTCACCGAGAGGACGATCTTGCACATGGCGTCTCCAAACGGCCAGCTGAAGTCCAGGGCGGTGTCCACTGCCCAGAAAGGTAAGGTCAGCACGAACTGACAGTCTGTGAGAGCCAAGTTGAAGATGTAAAAGTTAATGCTGGACGAGCCCCTCCTGCCGCGCTTCGTCCTCATCAAGAAGAACACCAGCACGTTCCCGGCCAAGCCGACCGCGCACACCACCGAGTAGATGATGGAGATGGTTATCCTCAGAACGGGGCTTCTGTCCGCCGTCACGTCGATGTCCTCGAGGTTTCCGAACCTGACCTGGTCCGCTGAAGTCCTGTTGAACACCCCTGCGCTGGTGTTCTTCTTATCAGCCATGCCGTGATCCGTCCGGGGATGCGAGAGCTTCTACAGCAGCTTCGCTTCACCTGTGCGCTCTGCGCCAAGGTCCTGACACGCACCAGAGCATCACCAGCGCCTCGGCACTACCCGCCCATACAAACCCACGATTGGCCAGGCCTCCCTGACAGGCAGGGTTGGATACGGTACTTGGAAAGCCAACAAAACTAAACGCGTAATCAGTAACGCATGTAAACGTTTACGCACCGCTGGTTGAACGAGTGCAGCTACATCTTGGGAATGAATGAGTGTTTATAATAGGTTTAATGCAGCAATTCTCAGCAAATTATATGAAAAGACATTTCCTTTGACCTCAGATCCTCTTTAAAGGGCAATTCCACCATTTCCCCCCATTATAACTGTAGAATTAAAAATTATACATGTAACAGGCACTCCCAGCGGGACTTTCCCAGGCTACTGCATGAAATTGTATCATACAATAGTTTAGATTTGACATTTTTAAACCCACATATGGCTGAGGGGTACATGCAGGGCTCTTTTCTTCAGATTTACCACCTTTGATCTATGGGAAAAGCAAAACTATCAGGTAATAGACACAAAGAAAACATACAGTTAAACACAACATCAACCATCAATAATTGTAAATGTTTACTACAATGATTCTTCCAGAGCAAAGGTGCCTATTTGCACCCATTCACCACTTACTAATACACAGAAACAACATAAGAAGTGATCAGCGGTGGCAGCTCAGCGGTTAGAGCGTCGGACTATTGATAACAGGGTTGTGGGTTCGATTCCCGGGCTTGGCAAGCTGCCACTGTTGGGCCCTTGAGCAAGGCCCTTTATCCGGGCACTGGAGTTGGCTGCCCACTGCTGTGTGTGTGGTGTGTGTGTGTGTGTGTTCACTACCACAGATGGGTTAAATGCGGAGGACACGTTTCGCTGTGCACCTTTCACCCATACATCTTCATACGTCGCTCTAGAGCCTACCTGGAACCACTGTGGGCTACCCAGGAGCTATCTGGAGTACCCCATGGAAACCCACATGGACAAGAAGAGAACACACCAAACCAGAGTGAGGATTAACCCAAGGTGCCTGGAGCTGTCCAGCACCCACACGCTACCTGCGTCTACACGGAGTCAATGAAAAAAAATAAAAAAATATATAATGAAGGCACTGAAGATGTGGCCCAGGTGACCACCCAGACAGTGGTTGAGGTATAATTTGGTATAATTTCTTTGCATACCGTTTCATGATGCTGAAAATGGGAGCAGTGAGACTGAGGGGGTTTATTGAAAAGGAAATGGTGATGCTGATGTTTTGGGAGCTGTCTACTGGATAGTGGTTCTTCATCACAGAACTTACCTTCACATTATGAAACAAAAAAAAAAAACAGCCCTCTGGTGTACCCCATCTTTGTCTGTGATCGTTATTGCTGGCTCAGAAGCACAGCTGATGGTCTGAGACAGTTGTGGGGAACTGTTTAGTGATTTCACTGCTGTAACACATCAACCTAACCTGGCAATCAATTGAATAAGATGCTTGGTCTAGTACAACGCAGACCATGAGACTGTTGTGTATGCAGGACTCAACATGCTTGTGTCCAGAAAATGTTCTCAGACTGGCGAGTGGATCATCAGTGCAGTAATGAACTAGTGTAGTGCCTCTGGACTGGCCTTTAGCTTTCTAGTAGATTGTAGAGCATTGCTGTGAGTAGCGGGACAGTAGTGTAGTGTTAGGTCAGGATGTTGGATGGTCACCACCCCACCTCATCTTCAACTCATCCCAAAAGTGTTGGACCATCAATCCAGAGAATCCAGTTCCACTGCTCTACAGCTCAATGCTGGGGGGGGGCTTTATAGCCCTCTAGCCCATGCTTGCATTGCATTACGCATGGTGACAATAGGACTACACAAGCTATTTGACGCATTTGCACATCTGTATCAGCAATGGGTGCAACTTAAAGTTGCTGAATGCATTAATCAGAAGGGGTGTCCACAAACATTTGACATTTGACGTTATATTAATTTTGTAAATCAAGGTCAGGCACTCTCAGGGTGGTATGGCTGTAGGCAAAAGGTTTTCAGACTAGGCCATGGATAATTCGATGCGACCAGGTGTAGTGCTCTGTCCCTGTAATGCTACAGTTTCTACAGGAACCGCCAACATCCCCCCCTATCCACCACTAAAAGTGTATTTTACAGTCATTTGAGGTGGTGAGGTGTGTGGGTGGATTCTCTGTAGGTGCACAGTACTTTGATCAGTGTCTTGCTAAGGGCTGCACAGAACCTGCACCCTCCAACACTCATCCAAGGGTACACCAGCTTACATAAGTTTTGTTTTTTGGTACACTTCTGTGTGACTCACCCTTTGATACTCGGATCTGGGTTTCCCTTAAGCATTTTAGCACAAAGACAAAGCTTAACTGGTAAAGTGGGCAACACACTGAACACTTTTTCTATCAGTTAAGATGACCACAACACTAAGATGCTGTTGGGAAACTGGGCCTAGACCATTTCTGTTTCTCTGCAAAAAAAAAAAAGCAGCTCATAAATTGCAACTGATGTTCACACTGGGTGGCACCCTACCCACCCATCCAACAGCTGACATTGGGATTGACTGACTAATGTACATCCACTGGACATATATAGTCAGTGCACTGCATGTTTGCGTGCTTGTTACTGGCCTGGCCCTGGACTGTTTAATATCCAGCACACGAGCAGCATCGCTGTGCGGCAGAGGCCTGGGGTTGTGGGTTCAATCCTTCCTCTGGTCTCTGTCTGTGGTATGTTCTCCAGGTGGGGGGTTTCTCCAGGTACTCTGGTTTCCACCCACCTCCCAAAAGCACACATGGAAGGTCAACTGGCTATGCTAAACTGCCTCTAGGTGTAAGTACATGTGTGTGTGGTACCCGGCGGTACACTGCCACCCTGTCCTTACACCTAATGATTCTAGGTAGGCTACCTGGGGCTACCTCTGCTTTACTCTATGGGTGCTATTTCTTGTCACGATCCACTGGCGGTCATCAATGGAAAATAGAATCATGGGTATTAACATGACAGACTCTGGAAGTCTGGATGGTTTTTGTGACTTGGGGGAGCACCCTGCCAATACAGTAGTATCACTGCTGATGCTTGACCTTTGTGTTGATACAATAAATGCTGAACCGTCAGTCTGACAAATTTCTTACAGTCGTACAAATGTTAAACTGCTCTCAATTAGGAGGCAGAAGCTGGAAAGCATTAACTTAGTTAGATAGCAGGATAACATTCTACTCATAGGACAAATTCAGGTCTGGCTAACTGAAGGCCCACTTATAAACATTGAGAGAAGCATGACTCAGATCGATCTACTGCTGTTGGACGAACATTACATTTACATTTACATTTACGGCATTTAGCAGACGCTCTTATCCAGAGCGACTTACAAAGTGCTTTGCTATTTACCCAAGAAAACCTTCGCTAGTTAGAATAGGCTAATAATTCAAAAGATACCTCCAAGCTTAGACATTACTAAACACAATACAATAAGGCGACCATAGAACTATTCGTCCAAGTACTCTCTGAAGAGGTGGGTCTTCAGTCTGCGTTTGAAGACAGCGAGTGACTCGGCCGTTCGGACACCCGAACAGAAAGATGGTGTTGGGATCTGTAGCCCACTCCTTAAGCTAGCCTTTGCTTACATAGCTAGCTAGCTTGCTCTGCTAGCTACAGATCCACCAAGTATCACACAGCCCAGTGCGGCTGCTATTGACTAACTGACACGTGTACTGACCATAAAAACTTGTGTCTGCATGAGCGAGAGCAAAAGCGAAAGCTAAAGTGAAGAGCGAGAGCGAAGTCGCGCGAAACACAGCGAAAGTCGTAAAGTGTCAGGTTCTGCTGTTTGGACTTGTAGCCAGCTATCTAGGCATTGGCAAGTTATTACTAGCTAGCTAGCCAACAGGCTAAACACCTCAGCACATACTGTGTTCCAGCTAACTGAAGCTCACATCACACATGTTCAGAGGTTAAAGCCTCATATCTGAGAGCACAAAGTCGAGTGAATGGGTTTAGCAGTGTTTTATACTGTTCTGAGGCTCATTTATAAGCCTGGTTTATCCAGGTTTGCTTGCTTTCCACTCGTTGTTAATGTTTTGTTTAGGATGTTTCACTGTTGGCATGACACAGGGGTCATGGTAGTGCTCATATTTTCTTTTTTCCAGATGTCCTGTAGTTCAATCCCTATACTGTCTGTCCTTGGTGTTTTTTTTTTTATTTTATTTTTTTATACAGAAGTGGTTTCTTTGCTGCCCTTCTTGACATCACGCCATCCTCCAAACGCCTTTGCCTCACTGTATGTGCAGATGCACTCAAACCTGCCTTCTGTCATTCCTGAGCAAGCTCTGCTCTTATGGGGATCCTATGCCATAGCTGCATCCTCTTTAGGAGATGGTCCTGGCGCTTTCCTGGGCGCCCTGAAGCCTTCTTCACTGCAATTGAACCTCTCTCCCTCCTTCAAATTCCTGATGAGTCTGCTCTTCTAATCAGCACAGCAGAGCGATTGTCCTAGTTAACACTTCCTCCTGATCACTGAAATGATGTTAGCAGGCCATTTTGTGGCAGGGCTGAAAAGCAGCAATTTTGCTTAAGCTCATTTTAATTGCAGGGAATGACTTTGCAGTAAAATTCATTTGATCAATTAATCTGATCAAGACAAGACAAAACACCATTTGTGTTGGACACAGATGGAAACTGGCTTCCGCCTTCAACCCATCCATGCAGACAACACACACACAGTGACTGAGCACACATGCCTAGAAATTGCCACCATAAGAATTAAGGCAGCGAACTTTGTGAAAACCAAGATCTGTCTCAAATGTTTTGGCCACAACTGTAGACAAAGCCAACATTAAATGAAATTAAATGTCCTCATTTTGGGATGCAGTCATCATTTTTAAATACCACAGTATACGATATCATCATTACTGTATCAACTTAGCTCCTCTTTTACTGTGTTTCCTCATTCCGGCCTTTTCTTTTCACTAAATTTGCTTCACCGGAGAGGTCATTTATCAACAAGGCTTGCAAACAGCAACAATGATGAGGCAGATATGCATGTTCATGTGTTACGATATGTATGGTGATGGCATCTGAGCAATTCCTGACACTGCACAGTGCAGACGCAGATAATAAAGACAGAAATGGTTAATAGTTGTATTTGTTTTATTACAGCTAAACCGCTCTCTACATAAACAAGTGACATTCATTAGGTAAACAATGTATTCCAAAGCAAATAATAAATAATTTATTTGATATTTTGTACAAACCAATAGTGGCTTGATATACATAAATGACTTCTCTCATAATGTACCATAAAATAATACAAGAATTTAAGGCAGAGAGAACTCATGCTTGCCAGTCTTACTGGTACAGCTAAAATGGGCCCACTCCCTTGTCTAGTGGTATGATGCCATTTCTCATCTGAAAATGGAGAAAGATAGGGGGGTGGGGTGGGGTGTGGTTCATCTCATTATGTTTACTAAAGACTGTGTGCTTGGCAATTATCAGGGTGTGTGTGTGTGTGGGGGGGGGGGGGGTGATGATAAATGACAGGGCCCCTCGCTGAAGCTAGATACTGACCGACTCATCTTCATGGCTTAAATTCAGTGTAATCTCTGGAGGTGTCTGAGATCAGTTCATGGTCCCTCAGTGCAGGTGTGTGACGATTCTGATCAGGTGCAGCATATGTGTGTATGTGTGTATACATAAAAGGTCTACATATATGAAATGTATGCCTTTGAAATAGCCAGTGTCTGGACCACAGTGACAGTGAGCAACGGAGCTGCAACCTGTCTCGTTAGACGAGAGGTCTTGTATCACTTCTTGAGGGTTCATGTCACAATGGAGCCAGAGGATGTTCACACTCAGCTGGCATTCATTGTTTAAGTGTTTAATAGCAACGAAAACAAAAACAAACAAAAAAAGAAAAGTCAACTCTGAGACAGCATGGTAGATTTCGGAGATGGAATTAATGCCTCAAGCATCTGGTACAGCACATACAGGGAGCAATTTGAGAGAACGGGAGGAAAAATCAGAGATACTTCTTAACAATGCAAAGCGAGTGACTAGAGCTCTTTAAATAATTACTGAGGAAATAAATGCTTGATGACAGTAAAGCATAATTGTCAAACAAATAGTAAAAATATAATATATAGATAAAATAAATAAATTCAGGTTTTATACAAAGAGATGGGAGGGGGTTTAGCAAAGATGCCGTGGCTGTGAGCTCACCAGAAACATAACGCCATAGTTCATAAAAGGATAGTTGAGCGTTTTGGCAATTAAAGTTTTCCTTAAGCCAACACAATTTCACATGGCTTCGTCTGTCCATCTGTCCACATATTGTTTGATCTACAGATCTACAAGAATGGCTGCACAACACCTCCCTTACAACAACAGTTCCAAAAAAGAAGGGAGGGGGGGGGGCATTGAATTCATAAAAGGCCTAAAAATCAATGTTTCTTTGTGACACAATTTGAATCTGGCAGACTTTTGTGATAAATGGACTAATAGAAATGCTTAAAAAATCTGGAATAAAATCTTTTTACACTGCCCTCCATTGTAAGTTCTTTTTTTTTGAGATCCAAGGTTTTTGTGTGACAGCATTGACATAAATGTACACTCCAAGCAAAACAGGGTTCTCACAGTCATAACAATAGTGGAACCCTTTTTAGTGCTATACTGAAGCATTATTCTCACCTTTTCCACCAACAATAAGAACCATTTAAGCAGCCAAATGGTTCTGAGTGAGTGTGGTTCTAGATAGAACCACTGCCTTCCCTAAAGAACCCCTAAAAAACATTTAAGAATGTACATGTATGTGTCCAACTACTGTATCAGAATGGGGATGTTCTGTAGATCACCCCTCAAGTAGTTAAACAGATACATTCAGGTTGTAGTACTGCTGATTAGATCAGACCCAACTGTCAGAACATTAAACTATCCCTTTAAAGAAACTGAGAGCTGCTTAGCACAGTCCAGAACACTGTGAAAGTGACACTGTGGAAGAGTAATGCACTACTCAACTTTTAACCCGAACCTCAGCTACCTATGCTGAACATAATCAATGCATGTTTGACCACTTTCTGCCAGTCAAGACAAGTGTACTCTCATCTTTATATGTGTATATATTTTTTGGTATATGCATGTGTTTACATTTACGACCACAGGGGTGCGTTTCAAGTTGAATACGTCCAGGACGTACTGACCTAATGGCGCTTTGAACAAATGATGGGTAATGACCAGCACAGGCCAAAAGTCAATAGCCGTTCCACCTTCAGCATACATTATACACAGTCATACCAGAATACTGTGACCACCCCTGCTTTGGAATGAACTTACCATATAGGTATGATACTTACATATATCCACCTGGTTCTCTGCATACTTGGTTAGCCTCCTTTCACCAACCATCAGTGGTCAGGACCCCATAGGACCTCCACAGAGCAGGTAGTATTTGGTTGGTGGGCCATTCTCTGCAATGCAGTGACACTGATGTGGCCAATGGTGGCATGTTAGTGTGTGTGGTGCTGGATCAAGTGGATCAGACACCGCAGTGCTGGAGTTTTTGAACACTGTGTCCACTCACTGTCCATTCTATTAGACAATCCTTCCAATTTGGTACACTCTGTATATGTATGTAGATGTACAGTCAGAGACAGAAGCTCAGCTGTTGCTGCATAGTTTGTGTTGGTCATCCTCTAGTCCTTCATCAGGGGTCAAAAGACGCTGCCCACAGGACAGGGTTGTTGGCTGGATATTTCTGGCTGGTGGACTGTTCTCAGTCCAACAACACTGCCCTGTCTGATCCACTTGTACCAGCCCAACACACACACAAACACATCAATGTCACTGCAGTGCTGAGAATGACCCACCACCCAAATAACACCTGCTCTGAGGTGGTCCTGTCGAGTCCTAAACATTGAAGAACACGTTAAAAGGAAGCTAACAAAGTATGCAGAGAAACATATGGACTACAGTCTGAAATTATAGAACTACAAAGCGGTCCTATAAGGTAAGTGGAGCTTATTTAACGGATAGACCATGAGTGGTCATAATATGCTGATATGATCGTGTAAATAGTCACAGTTTTTTAAAAAACTTGTATCACCAAATTAGCAACTTTACAGGAGATAGAATGGAATTCAATGCACCATTTCTTTTTTCTTTCTTTATCTTTATTTCGTCATTTTTGGAGCATTTCTACTGGTCCATTCATCATGACATTTGGAGGCAATTTAAATTAACTGCCAGATTTATATTGTGTAAAAAAAGTGAAAAACAAAAATGGAGATACAAGGTTTTTGAAATACCGCTGAAGGGCTCGAATTACAATGTAATTCACTGTCTTTTAAGGTCGGAAGGTGGATACAATGATTAGCTTTACAAATGCATTACATCATAGTACCTGACCCTTTCAATGTCCCCCCCAGTTTACTGACCAGTTGATGTATAACATTTCAAAGTACGTAAGATCTGTGCAACAATGGTCTCTCCACAACTTGCCCTAGAACTCTTCCTTTTGCAAACCATGTGGAGAGTTAAATGGAAGCAAAATGCCAAAAGCTGAAAGAAGAGGTGACTGCTGTTTCCGTTCTGAGCGTGCCTCATGGCTAGATCCTGTAATGGCATAAGGAAATGCTTTTATACAGCATACAAACTACATAAGTTAAAAGCCTCATAAATTATCTGCACAAAAAGTGTCATTAAATAACATTACTGACCCCTCAAAAAGATTAAAAGAAAACGTCTGAGGCCAGAGTCTTACGACAAGACGAGGAAAAACTGACCAAGATGAATCTAATTCCATGACTAGAACTGAAATAAGTGTTTGTGGTGAAACTAAATAGCAAAAAGAGTATAAAAGGTACAGAATAAGATCAAGGGACGACACACAGAGCAGTGAAAAAACATCTTCAGTATCCACACAAAAAATATCAACTGAAGTCACTCACTGGGCAGGCAGCGTCCTGTTGTTTATATACAAAAGTAAAACTGAAAATAGATATTTCTTCTCTGTACAGCATTTTTTCTTCTTTTTTTTCTTCTCTTCTTTGTACAAAAGTCTTTGTTCTCTCTCCCCCCCCTGCACCTCTCCTCCCACTGCCTTATTCGTATCTAAATTCTGTTTGAGTGCACCGAACCTCTCTCTTCTCCCATGGATGGTGATAAGGGCCAGTCTTTGGGTGTGGCGCCCTCGTGTGGTCAGTCCAGCGAAATGACGTCTGGGATGGAGCCGTATATAACTGAGGCGGCAGCGTCTGAACGCGAGCGGGACACACTGCTGTGAGGGTGGGCGTCCCGCAGGCTGCTTGACGACACCAGGCTGCTGCTGCTACCGCTGCTGCTTCCCCCGCTGCCGTTGGCTGGCGCTAGCGAGCCGCTCACCGGTGTGCCCGCCTGGTCCAGGTACAGCTGAGAGTTGTAGGGCATGAAGCGGTTAAGGAGGAGCTCGTGGTCTTCCGAAGCCGACGCGGAGGCTGACGCTGCGGCTGCAGCTGCCATAACCATGTTGTAATGCTGGAGGTGAAGGAACAGATGGTCACTGGTGGGACTGGTTTGGCAGCATACAGCACAATACAGCAGTGTATAAGAGGACCTGAGCATAATACAGGTAGTCCCACAATAGCTTAAACTCAAAAGCGAGACATATATTATTACTGTTCAAATGTTTGGAAACAACAGAAAAGGCTGTAAAAAACAACAGTAATGTAAAAAATATCTTCAAGAATCAGAAAGTAATGCTCAAATGTCAAGGCAGAAAAGGTCACAAAAGATTATACAGCATATTAATCAGAGTTGCAAGTTTCGCAAGTCAGTAAGCCTTTACAATAGAGTCTCATTTCCAAGTAAGGAAGTCTCAAATTGAGTTTTGTGTCCTTAAGAAGTGATTATGCCTTCTTCAGCGAATTTATTGCTACTCTCTCCAAAAAAGATGGTAGCGGTAATGTACGAGTCAAGCAATCTTTTTTAACTTAGCCAGATTTATAGCTTACCGGATGATTTTCTCCTTGTAGAAATGAAAAGAAGTTTAGATCTGTGGAACAAAAATAAAACCATTAAAAAATGCTAGAAAAAAACCCAAAAACAAACAAAAATGTTTTGTTTCAAGTTGTAGCATGTCTTCCACTAAAGGAGCTGCCTTCATATGGCAACTTGTAGTATGGTAAACAACTCAGAGACATTTAAAATCAGCAAGCAGTCAATACTGCAGCCTTATAGAAAGTGTAACCCTGTGCTTAGTAGGCAGTTATACCTGACAAGTCGCTGGGTGTGTGGTAATAGTGACGATAGTCCTGAATGAGGGGAGGGGGAGGAGGGATGTAGTTTGTCTCCACTGCAGGCATGCTGGGAGCTCGCGTCACTGGTGATGCCTGATGATGAAGGTTCAACACCCTGTGTGGTAAAAAAAAAAAAAAAAAAGACACAACAAAGACTAAACAATTGCTCTAAATAAAAATGAAAACAAAAGCATATCCACTTATTATAAACTGATTATTAGCAATAGGACATTTGCTCCATCAACGCTATTGTTGCTGAGGAGGGGAAAATAAATAAATAAATAAAAATAATTAAGAAAATATCAGAGACACACCCTTTGCTGACTGGAGGTGAAGTGGGTGACAGAGATGGACAAGCTCGTTTGGGAGGCGGCTCTTCGTCATTATCATCATCTGAGGAGCTGTCCAGAGTCAGATCAATCACTTCGACTTTTTTACTGTTACTATTGCTATTGGATGAACTATTTCTATGGTCAGACACCACTGATCGACATGAACCTAAAAAAGGAAACAAAAGAATAATTGTCATTTTCAGTAGAAATTATGTACAAGAACTTGGTAGAGCTCAGACAGTCAATCTTCGACTGAAATTGTGAAGTCTGAGATCCTGAAAATAAAAGCTACATAACTTGTCATGTGCATGTCATTTAAAAATAGAATAATTAACAATAACATTTAGTAGATTATAGTATAATCTGATAACACTTTAGATTTTAAATATGAAAGAAAGAAGGAAAATTTATCATATTTAAAAAAAATAAAAATCAAGTATCCCCTGAACACTAGAGCAATTATGTTTATGTCCTCTAGAGGGCAGAAAAGCAAGTGTTTGCTGTTTTTACCCTCCAGGCCATTGGATGAGGCAGACACCTCCTGCACCACCTTCTTGGACCTCATTGGTGCCCAGTTGCCATCCTCTTTAAACTGGATCTCATCGCAGTCTACACAGCTGTTTAATATCTCCATGAACAACCTATAACAGAAAAAACAAAACAAAACAAAAAACTACTCTCCTTAGATCTGCACATCTCAATAGCTTACAGTGTTTGTAGACGTAAGCACACTGTTGGCGCATCGAAATGCTTTAAGACAGACAAAAATCCTTCTCTGTCTTGTGGTTACATTTAATGTAGAAGTGAGCTTTTTTTTTTTTTTATAAAAAAAAAAAAAGAATTAGAATTAACAGTTATAACTACGTAGGCTGTGGTTTAGTTTCTAACTAAAATGTACCCTCCCCAAGCAAGATGATATGTAGCTACATGTTAAAACCAAGAACACTATGAAGGTTTGGCTCCTGACAAATTTAGCTGCCACTCAGTGCTGAGGCACTGACCCGTCAATGATGAGGTGCTCATAAGGGGCCTTCTTGTCACAGACCGGACACACCCAGGTGGGTTTCTTCTCATTCATTTGGATGTAGAGTGTAGCGTCAAAGCACTGCAGGTGCGAGCAAGTCAGAGCTCGACAGGGAATCATCAGCCGCATCTTCCCCAGCTGCCAACACAGACACAAACAAGTCAACCATAGTATGCAAGCATCATCTTCATCATTCTTGTTTACACGTTATTGAGGTGGCCTTTACGTTGCACAGAGATATTGCACAACCAGCTAAATGTGAGCCATGTAAACACTGTGCTGGCTGAACGTGGGGCTGTTTCATCCCTGAGGCACCATGCAGGGCAGAGGGAGTGTGTGAGTAGGAAATGAGGTTTGCTCAGGAAGCACTAGTGATCTCTGTTAGCGTTGAAAAAACCTTAAACAGGAGAGTATTCTACTGTAGTACATGTATCTATTCTGGGGAACATGTACTTAATTAGACTAATAGGGTTGAATCACCTCAACAAAGTCTGGCCTATAGAAACGATTAGACTTAAAAACCATGGGAGTAAAAAAGCTGCTTAATTGCATACCGGACAAAGCAGGGAGACTCTCAGACTAGTGGTGGCAATCTCACTGTCAGGGTCAGCCGTCAGCTTCTCTTTAACTGTTGAAATGTTAAATGAATCAGAGAATCAATACTACTACTACTACAACCACTACTACTAACAACAACAACAACAACAACAACAACAACAGAGTACACATGAACATGTTTTCACTCTAATATGATGCCTTAGCTTATATGCATTCTTAAAGATAAAGTGGTCTGTTGTTGAACTCACTCAGTGCTCTGGAGTGGTCTGGGTTCCTGATGCCTTTCGACCGAAGTCTTTGTAGCAACACTGAAGAGGACTGTTGTCGAACAAGGTATACAGCCATGGAATAACTCTGCCAACAAAAGAAACACAGAGCACATAAGATAAAAGCAATTGAGCAATTCCTTCCAATATGGCACAAAGTTATACTGATAATTCTCAACATCACTGACTATACCAAGGAAGCACAGTCGTCACTTACACCAATGGTGTCTAAGACCTTACCCTTCCGATTTCTGACGTCCAAGATACCACAATAGTGTTGGGTACTGTTGTGGACAACCGGACAAGGGAGGTAATGTTGATGGGTCTGCTTGGTCGCTTTGGCTCCACTCCATTTTTAGTTGGTGGAAGATATCCCTGAGAAAACATTTATTATAAGTGTGTAACAAAGTAAATCTATCTAACTGATTGTCAGTAATTAAGATTGCACAGACTGATGGAGATAGATATGGAAAAGCTAAAAGCTAGTGAGTAAGGTTAGACTCTAGAGATGCCTCTGATAAAACCTGCTGTTTACTCTATGACCCCGTTTACATCTGATCACTTTATGTGACTAGCATCTGGACTGTATCCTGATTTTAGCCACATCCATTTACACCTGGTGGTCAAATACGTCTTCGTTTAGTTAGACTGAAATCTGATTGCTGTATGGGATAAATATGCAAATTTGCGTGGCAGTTATTACTTGTGTTTTGGTTGTATTGGGAGGAGTTTTGGTTATCAAATGCGTTTTGAAGAGACAAATGCATAAACACTGCTATAACGTGGCTTAAATGTGCCTTAGACCATCTCCTGAAGTGGTTTGAGCAATCGGATTTGTATCTGGTTTAAATGCGTCTTGGGTGCATTTACACTTGCATTGTTGTTTGGCTCGGCCTTATCCAGATAAAATCTTGATACTCAAGACACATTAATCAACTAGGTGTAAATGGGGTGTATTAGAAAAAGCTGACTGGAAAACAAAGTTTAGCTTTTGAATCAGAAATTTTGACAAATGCCAAACTCACGGGAAGGTTACAGGGCTTCCCATTGACTTTTACACAAAGGTTAGGTGGGAAATGGTCTTCCTGAGGACAACTCGTCTCCGATAGGCAAAACCTGCAAACAGGAAAATGCAGGTTGGACCTGTGTGTAATGATGTGGGGCTATGTTAGGAATGTGTGGGAAAGATCTTTACTGGCCCACACAAACCCAAACAGAGAATGCACTGGAATGCCAAAAGAACCTAAACATTCAAGAACAGCTAGACTCAAGGCGCATCCCCTCACAACCATGCACAATTTACACAAGTAACAAAATATGGTTAGCGATAGTTAACACGCCGACTAAACCATACTGTTTAAGACTCCTGCCCTCCAAGACCAGGATTTAAGGACCCCAGAGTACATTGAGGGACATTCTTCTTACACTTGATTATATTATGCAATTTCTCTTACTGTCAGACTATAGATTTTCATTTGCTCCAGTGGAAATGAGTTCTTTCTTCATACCTTAGCTGAACCTGTACTGCAAAGTCACATTTGGTCCCAGAGATGTCCCTACGAAAACATAGAAGGGGGGGTGTAGTAGAGTGAGACGTACTATACCAAACATTCTGAAACACAGCTTTGGCATGTTGAGAGCTTCGTCGGAGTGATCAGCAATAAAAACATATATGCCAAACATTTATATGCCATTCACATGACGCAACTACGTGAAACAGGTTCTCTCAACATATCTTCAAATGGAATAAACCACCCTAATCAAGTCACCATTCCTCCCCTACACTTACATTGAACTGCTGATCTGCTGGACTTGCTGAGGTGTCAAAGCAAAAGCAAAGCATGTTTCCTGAAACCTCTGATTGTTGTCTGAGGCTGAAAAACAAGAAAGGAGGGGAGACACAGGAAGATAAACCATGAGAACGGAACAGTCAGTTGGCAACTACAGATCAAAGAGGGCAGAGATAAACATTGACAGTTGTGGATTAGTGAGGGGGAGCTGCACGAAGAACTGCAGTCAGGATGTCGCACTATGATGTGGAGAAGTTGGCACTTACAGAAGTTCTTTGATTCTAAGGACACAACAAAGAAGTGCTTGGTTTTATAAAAAGAAATAAAAAATTATGAAGGGCCAGCCGAACCCACATACCAACACCCCATTCATATAGGCAAAACAGGATCTTCACCATCTTCAGCGCTTTCAACAACCTAAGGTTGCAAACTTTTTTTGTGGCCCCACCAGTTTGTACAGACGTCTCTGAAGTCACTAAATAATACCTCTTAAGTGCGTTAAAGGGTTAACTTAAAGAGGTGGCCAAGAGCCTAACAATTAGCTGTCAAACAAGACCCAGCTGAATCTGCTAGAGGCTGAGAAGAGTTCATCATCTATACAAGTTTTTACAAATGACTTTTAGTTGGTATAAATCTAATAACAGACCCGCCGCATCAGAACAACAACAACTGCTTCTATACCAATATCACTTTTTCTCTGAGATCACAAGAATAAGAACCAATTTGCTGTTAAGTCTTCTGTGGAATACCACTCTAAACACTCATGTACTCATGATCATAGTTGAACTGTACAACAGGTCCAAAAATAACCCCCGAGTTACGCAATCCAATCTCCTTAAGGTAAGGAAGGGCTTCAGGAGTGGGAAAGAGATAAGAGCTGCTTTAGCTGCCATCGTAACGAAAGGCTCATCACTTTACAGCTTATCACACAGGATGAGTCATGCAGCCCAGACTATGACACCCGAGAGAGAGAGAGAGAGAGAGAGAGAGAGAGAGAGAGAGAGAGAGAGAGAGAGGTCTTCCACTCTTCTATTGACTCAAAACATAGAGATGACTAGAGTCAGATCCAAAAAGAACAATATAATACACAGTATGTACATAGACTTCGTTCAAAAGAGCTTTAATGTATCTCTGTGCACCACTGGAGCCTACTCTTAATAATCTATGCTCTATGCATAATAATAATCAAGGTTTACGTATTTTTTTACAATGACTGTATACAGTGATTGTGATGCTTAGGTGCTTATACTATATTAAAAATAAGCAGCAAGACTTTCTTCCAGGCTGTTTAATTAAATTTAAGTGCCTGACGTCACCAAAAATCATGCAAAGGCTGCTGTATTTCATCTGTTTATCTGCTCTGTACAAGAAAATCAAAACACTTATGTTGGTGAAAACACAGCAGAGAATTCCACATCTTACCGCTAGTTTAATCTTATGGTTATATTAGAGCAAAAAGATTGATTACATGCAAACATAATGAAAAAAAAGAAATGTCCACAAATGATCACATAAAGCTCTTTTCTGTCATGTTTCTGTATATCCATAAAATTGATTGTAGCAACACTAACGTAGAAACACTAATGGCCACCTCAAGCAAGCATGTGTGTTTATGTGAATTTCAGCCATTTTTTAAAAAATAGAAGTAAGATAAGATAAAATAATCCTTTATTAGTCCCACAGTAGGAAAATACCAGTTTGTATCTATCTGTCAAAAGAAATGGATAAAAATCCAGCTAGTCTTCCATGTGATGTGTAGTGAAGTGTGGCGCACAATCTAGCAAGGGGTAAAACATACCATTGGTGTTTTATGTAGTTAAACAGGTTCGTGTTTTTCTTGTTTCTACAGAGATATGCATTAGAAAGGTTCCAAGCAAATTTAAATGGATTGGGTAATGGCTAATTAAATCCTGACCCAATTCCTGTTCTTTGTTTAACCGCTGTGTTCAGCAGGCCCTCTGGAATCCTCAAGCCACCGTTAACGGGCATTATTCACAGCCCGCAGCTGTGAGTCTTCTCAGAAGGCAACAACAGGTTATAGTCTGCAATGCAAAATATTTCAGTGAATCATGAAAACCTAATGACTAAAAGTGAATAAAACAACAGCTGAAGCGCTCAGTTTTAAAAAGCAGAATGAACAGTGCGTTAAGAACCGAAAGAAGGCTAACGCTAAGACTAATGCACACATGCTATAGAACATACAAATACAAAGTGGAAAAAATGGGAACAAAGTGAACTAAATGATCAGGGATGTTAGTCAGACAGTATTCTTTAAATATTTAACAGACATTAAAATGGTTAAATAATTATTGTTAAATAAATATTAGTGATTTTTCTTCAGTAATAATCCATAACAGATCTAACCTAAACTATGACTGTTATTTATAAAAACACAAATATAGTATAGGTATCGGCATTACGAAACTCTGATCGAATCTGAATCAGATATAAGAGATATAATATATCTTCCTCTTCTTGGATATAAATATAGCAACATTTAAAAGCATTTACCCAACTCGCTGTGAAAGCCAGCCAGACTAAAGTATAGCTGCCACACAGCTGGGTTAGTTTAAACAACTAAACCCCCAAACAAAAAACAATGGGAGAAATCCATACAGTCACTACATAAATTAAAAACAAACAAACAAAACAAAAAAAACAAAACAACCAACAGTAAATTAAGGACAGATTCAGAAAAACATGCTACAGTCATGTAGATAAAACATCTAAAATGTTGTTCTGCTCACAATTCCTCTTCTACTTTATGTGCAAATATATCTTTCCATCTGAGACACATCCTCTTTTTACTAATCATATTTATTTTTATGCAGCTGTTGTGTGTTTTGGCTGGAAAGGTTGTTAGGGTAAAATGACTCAGAACAGTTCGGGCACCAATTTACTAGACTTTTAGTGACTAACAACAACTCTTTCCATTTGCATCAAAGATGTGCATGCTGCTTGAACAAAATATTATTACTCTGTATAGTACTACTATAATTAAAACCCAAAAAGCGTCACAGTACTCTCTAATAGGGCAAATGTAACATTTGTATATTGAAATTGAATGCTTTATACTTTGTTCACTGGGTTTTACTTATGTGTGGTCAGTGCTTGCAGCTTTGCCACATCCACCTTATTTTTGTAGGTAGTAGTGAAGACTGTGGAAGTTATTTTCAACCCAACGAAGACAGTTTCACATATTTTAAGCAGTCCCAGTTTAGCAAAAGCTGTGCAGAGACCAAGTTGTCTGGCACGCAGGATACGGTTTAAATAACCCCATTTCAGCAAATTTATGTAACACAAAGTATATCTTATGTTTTTCTTTTCCCCCTCATCTGTGTCTAAATGGACACTCTGTGTAGGAGAGGGCTTAAATATGCACAACACATGCTTTCAAGTTACTCCTTTATATTTAGCACAGTGGCTATTTATAGCCTCACTGGACCTGGACCAATCTGATAAGCCATAAATCACTTGAAGAGCACCTTGATGTAAATGTCACTGAGTGAGGAACGGTAGTTGGGCCTACAGAGTGAACATCACTCACCCAGGCTGGTGGGCTTGATCAACTCATCCAACACATCATAGAAAGGCAGCCTCTGGAGCTTGACATCTGGGTGAACAGGGTGCAGGGCTGAAGGTAGGTGTGGAAGACCCAGCTCATGCTTGGGCCCCAGAAGTGAGACAGGCAGCAGAGGCGAGGGAGCGCCGTGGCTGTCGAACCCCAGCTGGGTCAGACTGGTGGGCAAGCCTCCCGGACCTCCACCAGTTGTGGAATGGACCCCCGGCAGGGAGAGGTCTGTCGGGGACACCATCTTTGTAGGGAAGCGGCGGCGGTACAGCTCTTTGATCTTCATCTGCACGGCAGGGCTGCAGCCAGCCTTCAACAAGTGGAGTGCTTTGGTCAAGAGTTCGTGCTTTCTCCCGTGCTTGTTACGTCCTGCGTATCCCAGGAGTACTTGCAGCTCCGAGACACGCAGGCTCATCACCATTTGCTGTTTGAGCCAAGAAGAGAAAAAGAAGAAACATTAGCCTTATTGTGAGCTGATTATTTACCAAATGCAAAAATTCATGGCAGCTAAAAAGAGAAAATGAGACAGCTGGACAAGATTTTGGGTGACAAATTGTGATTGCTTTAAAAAAACAAAACAAAAAAAACCCTGCATCAGAGCATCTCCAAAATTACATCTCGTGGGGTGTTCTTGGTATGCAGTGGTCAGTACCTCCCAAAAAGGGACAACTGGTAAACCAGCGACAGGGTCACGGGCGCCCAGGATTCACTTATTTAATCCATGAGCAACCCACCTTGGTGCCAGATACCACAGGACACCTTCAGAGGTCTTGTGGAGTCCATGCCTCAATGGGACAGAGCTGTTTTGGCAGCATAAGGGGGACAAACACAATTTTAGGCTGATGTGTATTTGTGTTTTCTTGTATCCAGAACTAAATACAAATTAATAATAATAATAAAACACAATAAATAAAACATAATAACAATAATAGTAAATATATAACCCTGCAAATCAAATGCATATCTAAGGTTCTTTATTACAAGCAGAAATAAAATGTCTTTTCGTCTTCTACTATTATTATTAGTGTCAAGTGTCTCTGTAAGTGCATTTGCTTATGGATACATAATCAGTGATGTGCCTAAAAGCTTCAGCAGACATAACAACGACAAAGATAATGATACGAGCCACACTGTCTTTGGGTTATTTTTAGACGGCCCCTTACTTTGAAGCAGACACTGCAACAGAAGCTTCATCGTTGTAAAATAAAAGGCAAAGGAAAAAAAAAAAAAAAAAAAAAAAAAAAAAAAAAAAAAAAAAAATGCCACCAACTCCGTTAAACCACTTCATTTCAGTTCATTTTCCACATGGTTATCCAAAAGAGAGGATTTACTTAAACTGCGTAATTAGTAGTTGGCTGCAAGGCAGAATGGTTTAATCCCATGCCCCTTACACAGGAAACACATTTAATTTATTCTGTCATCACAGTCATTACAAACATGTCTACTGCCATACCAATAAAAGCATTAATTGATGAATCGTGCAACCCTAAGGTAGCAATGAAGTCAGTTACGCTCTGCCAAAAAGTCATACCACAAAGAACTGTAAAATTAACATATTACAGAGACATTCATATCACGCTTCTGGCTGAAACTTTATCCTCTAGTTATTTGTCATTCACAGCATGTCTATTTTAGTCACGTTCCCGATGTTTACATTGTAAGTAACGCAATGCAAAATGCTAAAGTAGTACCCTGAAAACAACCTTTACAGGTCCATAAATTGCGCTAAAAGCCCAAAACTAAGACAGCAGTGACCACAATTATCTTCATGCTAACAAATATGTAGGAGTCAGCAAGAATAACATCATCTCCTTGCAGAAATACACATGAAAAATGTCTTTGAGGAAGACTTGTTTTCTTGTCAGAAGATTTAACAAACTCCCCATGAAAGAAGACACCTCCTGCACTGCTGACTCTCTGGCTCACAGTTCTGAAGCAAGCCTAGTTAGTTATGGCGTTAGTTACACTGTGGATCATCACAGTAAATCCTGCCAACACATGTGAGGGACACTCATCATATTAACCCCAAATCCATATTTGAGTTTAACCTTTAAAACTTCCAGACTGCAGAAACCAATGATAAACCAACTCTTTCTGGTCTACTTTAAAGCTAAACAGCATGGTACCAGACATTTGGTTTCTATTAAAACTATGGCTCAGAAGAGAGGAGGAGATGGTGAGATATTGGGGGAGGGGATGATTGAAACTAAGCTTGAACCACTGAGCTTTCATAACAAAAGCAGTGAAGCTCAGCTCCAGAGAAAACAAAGAGAACTGCAGACTATAGCAGCTCACATTTCTCCATCTTCACGACCAGAGACTCCTCACTGGTTTATTGTCAAGTGCCAACTGGACTGCTCATACAAACACGGAGACAAACACACACTTTATTAATCCTGCCCATCCCCCTCCAAACACAAACACACATCATCTGTGCTGCCTGAGTACGCAGAGGTGAGATATGGGCACATATAAATAAGCACATTCCCCCCATACACGTTTTTAGTAGGGCGAAAGGCCGCTGTGGGAGTTCACTGACTGGTAATATCATGTACTGACAATGGGT
The DNA here is from genome assembly GCF_030463535.1 of Salminus brasiliensis. Classification (NCBI taxonomy): domain Eukaryota; kingdom Metazoa; phylum Chordata; class Actinopteri; order Characiformes; family Bryconidae; genus Salminus; species Salminus brasiliensis. Next base: position 11,563,078 of record NC_132890.1, on the reverse strand, counting down.
GGAAAAACAACCAGGCCCGGCTAGATGAGAGTTTACCAAACTAGCTGACCGTTCCAAACAATAACAAAGGCAAGTCAGCAAACCTGGTTGAACTAGGCTGCAAACTGTGCCTCATAAACAGACTTTTAAGCACATTTACAGATTCATGGTTTCCATGGCCATGTTGTGCTGGTTAGACTAACTCACACCACATGTTTGATATCAGTTGTTAAGTTACTCCAACCTCCATAGCTACGACCTGTCCCCAGTAATACTGTATACCATTACAGTATTTGGAGAAGGTTTGAACAGTATGAAATAAGTAAATAACGCCATACCCAAGTCTAATGATCTGTAATTGATCTATAGTTTGGCTGGGAAGCACTAATGAATTTATCATTACTGAACAAAAACTCCTTGGTACCATTAGCCAGGGATGATAAAAAAAGGCTGTGCCATTCGCCCTATGTTAGGGAGGTATTAGGATAACAATTATTCAGTTCAGTAGTGATGGAACGATCAGTGTTCTTGGGGACCAATGGCTGATCGTCTTTCAGCTTGATCCACCAAACGCCTATATCGAGATACGGCAGGTCTGGATGTTACCTTTTCACGCAACTTAGTATTAGATCACTGTGCAGGGCAAGATGGAATCAAGTACATTTAAAACGCTGTTGAACTCTGAGCACTCATGGCAAAACTCATTCATTCTTGTACAGAACTACACTGCGGAGCTCAGTGTTGTTAGCGGTGTTTGGTAGTTCTGCTGATACTCTCTGTACTGGGCTGAGATGTCCTTGAGAAAAATCTCTCTCTCTGTCTGTGGTTAGTGATCTAGTTAGTGGTGCCTTTAATCTTGTCTCCTATGAGGCAGAGCTAGTTTTATACATTCTACAAATATGTTTGCCAAAAAAAAAAAAAAAAAGTTCCAGAATCGCCATGTAGTGCTTGAATAAGGAACACTGCAGCAAGTTGCAAAATATGGATATTATAGATTCTCAAATATAGCCAACTGATCTTTCCATTTTTGCAGTTCAGTGCAATTTAAAATTCAAGATAAGCACACTAAAGAATTCATTTTCTGCAAGGATTCGGGCAGAGATAGACAACACAGCAAAAACAGCACAATACTTTGGGGCTTTTCTTGTGATTTGTAACGAATTTGCGCAGTTGGTCAATGTTTAGGGCATTTGTTTAACAGATAAAGTCCTACCTTTCAAGAGTCAATAAGCTTGCTGGTTGCGCTGTGAGTGGAGAAGGGTGAAAATGCTAGCTGTGAAAGCCCTTCTGGATGAGGAGATCTGCGCAAAATGCTACAAACTATTCATTAAGACTTTTTCAGATTTTATCAATTATTGAAAATATGTTTTTAAAACAGTATTTTGACTTTCAGTTTTGAGGATTTAGGTATCATGGTGTTGTGTGACTGGAAACATTTTCAACATTTTCCCTACATTCAGGTTTGAACAATTAGTTATGTCAAGTCAAGTCAAGTAAGTTTTATTGTCATTTCAACTACATACAGAGTACACAGTGAAACGAAACAACGTTCCTCCAGGACCATGGTGCAACACAATACAAGTGCGGACAGACAACACAACACAACACAATACAGACAGAGGATAATAAATAATTGGGGGTAGTGTGCAAATTATGCAGTGTGTAATAAATATTGAGTCCATTTTATATTAAAGAATTTCAGGTAGAAAAGCAAAAAAAAATATGTCACTTCCATAGACCACCTACTCCTGAGCGTTATAGTAGACCAGACTATTTGGTTTCTCGTAAGAGATCAATATGCTACCTTTAACCTGCCCTTTTTTATTACCATTGAAATAGCATTAAACAGCAACACCATATTTTGTTACTAGTGTTACATCTGGAAATTCAGAAATTGTTCCTCCCTCAGAAATCTCAATGTACAGACTCTAGATCATGCAAGTGTTATTCCAGTCCCAAAGGTGCAGGACAGTTTCTCTGCTTATACATACCTACTAAGGAGTGAACAAGAGTTGAGCCAGATGTTTCTGAACATGAAAATGATGTAACTGTGCTACAGAGTGTTCTCCGTGTTTATATTCAAGCTAACCAGTTCTAAAATTATACTCCAACATGCATGGTCTGGTGTATATTTCTTGATCTGTTCATCATCATCTTTTCATCATTTAATCTTATTTCCTTTTACTTACAAGACCAGAAAAAAAAAAATACTGGTGTAATGTAGAGCTCAGGACAGAATTTAAATAAACCATGAGGCCAGTGATACATGAACCATAAACAATAAAGCATTTTGTTCATTACAGAATGCATGTATAAATCTCATATGGAATACAAGAAAAGACCAGCTGTATTGTTTTTGCCTTGCACAACTGACTGATTTCCATTGTTTAGCTCCTGCCATCATGCTAAACAGTTTAAAAGAATGTGAGCCAAGGCCAGAAATGTAATGGCAGACATTCTATGTTTTAAATCAGTTAATTGTAAGTTCATTACATTAAAAATGGGCTGTACCTAATTCAATTGTAAGTCGAATAGGATTTGGCCATTCAGTACGAAGATCTGATCTGTTCATAGTTTTTCAAAAAAAAGTTTGAGCATTGAAGAAAAAAAAAAAAAAGTAAGAGAGATGCTACGTATGATGAAAACTGCAGACTATTTTAACTACAGACGCATAACGACAGGCTGCCCTATGGATTTGTGGAATATTGAGACAGCAGCATGTATTAAACGCTTTAAATAAGCTCATTTTATTTATTTAAAATTATTTTCAGTTTAAACATTTAAATTCTTTAAACATAAATTTTGTCATTAGTTTCTTTTAAGAAATAAGAACTTAAAAAAAAAACAACATTTGTACATTTCCTGAACCAGAAGGCTGTTGAGTGATTCTCAGCGAGTTACCATTTGTGCTTCAGTTTCCTGTTTCAGAAACGGTTCTGTTATACACAATTCAATTTTTTTTCTAGGGTTTGAGAGGACTATACATAGAAGCGTGTAAGCGGCAACCAGGACCTGTTCCTGATCTTAAAACAGCATAGGTTGAAGTACCAGAAATGCCACTGCTTAGGTTTTCTGCAATCATAAAATATGCTAAATTAGTTAAAACATGAGCTTAGCACGTCTTTAATGAGATGTTTGCCATCTCAAGTGCTGGAGTTGTGAAATTTCGTCACAGCATGTGTGTAGTGTGAGCTTTACTCTTTCACATGATAGCACTGCTGTTGACAGGCTTAATATTGAGTGGCACAAACATTTTGCAGTATGCGCCTGAAGACATTTAGTCGTATTTAAGTTCAATTTGTGTTCAGCGAGTGGAGTTGCCTCTAAATTGACATTTAAGGCATTTAGCAGACACTCTTATTCAGAGCGACTTCTGCTTCTGCTTCACTGTTGAAAATATCCATAGCTAGTTTGTATAGGCTGGATTCCAAAATATACCTTAAGCTTTGATGCTGCCAAATACAAAAGTCAGTATACCTAGATACACAATACTCACCATACTACACTTTGTCTGAATGTCAAACAAAATGGCTCTATTCTAATTGTGGCACCTTAAACAGTTATCAAAGAACCTGAGTGCTGTCCACAGACCTAATTTTTACTGAATGCAAAGTAAATCATTCCTTCTTCCATGTTCATTCACAGTGACGTCAGTAAATTATGGCATCTGTTAGTACTGTCAGCAGAACACGGCAATTAGTGCTCCTTTCCAGGCATGTTCAGATGTCCTACGCCACTGCTGTGCGTTGGATTAAGACAAGAGGAGGTCACTGGCTACGTGTTGTGGAGAAACCCAGTTATCCTACGGCAATCCGAACCATCACATTAAAAGGGAAGAGAGTCACAGTGGGTAAGAAGAATCACTAGACCTTACACTAGGGTGAAATCTGGGTAGGTATGTGAGAATGTGTGAACAAACAAATACGACGTTCCTGTAATTAGCATGCAACATCTTGCATTTAAACAGACTGTTGGAGAGAGACACTTACATGGAAGGCATCCTCCTCGCAAACAGATGTTATTGGCTTGCGGCATCATTATGCACTTTGAGTTTTCCTTACAAGCCATTTTTGAAACATGCCAATTAGTCGCTTTTATAAATGCGGTGTTGACCAAGCAAAGAAGCATGTATGAAAACAAAGCTTCAAGCAAGTAAGCAGTTCATCATTCAATGCGCATATCCAGAGACAACCCCACAGCACAATATTATAGAGCACAGGACTTAAATATTTCTCAAAAGCCCAAAATATTCTAATGAAAGTTATCAGTGTGCAAGTCTTTTGAAGGACGTAAGGGCTTCGTGACCTTACAGAATTTAAAACTTATGCTGAGTTGACAATTTCAAGTGCTATCTTTGCTGCCGTTTTGTAAACACAATCTATATGGCCACTTAAACAGACATCCAACTAAGTGGATGCTTTATATAGCCACTGGACACATGCTAACCAGATGGGCTCTTATGGCTGGTGTTTCATCTGTGGGTTGATAAACACGCTGCACCTTAAATAAAGACTCCACTTTTCCCATTTTTAGTTTCTACGCAGAATTTAACTGCATTTAAATTGTTTAAAACAAATACATTTACGATGCTGATAAGAATGACAACTGTATATAATTCACTCATCCAAGTTTCAACTGAGATGGCTCTGAACACTCTGCTGACTGAATGTAAACTTGCAATCAACAGATGTGGGTAAACGGCAATAAATAAATGAATAAAAGAAATCCATCTATGATAATGTACTGTAGAGTTTTAAATACATTGATAAGAAGTGAAGGCAACACACAAGAAGTCATTCTTTTTCAATAAGAAAACTACAAAGATCTGATATGGCAGTACTGAGCAAAAATAAGACCCATTAAAAATTCTTATGGAAGGCTTTAATAAGGCATACCTTAACTATTGGTCTTTAAGTCTATAATCTATAACTGTCAATCCCAAAACACTGAAATAAGGCACAATGTAACTATTTTACAGAAATAGGCAATAAACTGCTCTAAACCAACAATCTGGAAGTGAAAACATCTACATCAGTGCCTCAGAAAGGTGAATAGCTTTTCTGCGCCAGATGATTTTTTTTGTTTTTGTTTTTTTTGGAAGGACTGAAGTCATTATATTTCATAGGTACAACTGATGACTACAGGTAGAACCTGGAACACAGTATAATACCAGAATTAATAAAGTGCTACCTAGCAAACTATTTACAGGCTGGTTTTAGACCTTGCATGCATAGTTCCTGATTTAGTAGCTGAATTAAGAAGCCACCTCTTTTGGTTTCATTTTGCATGGTCACTTTAAGGCAGTGCACTCTGACATACCGAAACATGTTTACAGAGAGACACTGCTAGAAAAGAGGAAGCATCTTCATTTCAGAGGATGTTACTTGTCATAAGCCTACTTCCTTTCTACAAAAAACACCAACCAACATTATGATTCACATTACAACACAAAGAAACATTGAATCTAATGCATCATGTTTATTATTAGAGAGCACTGCAGATCAAATACAACGTTATATTATTGGGTCTCAACAACAAAATCAATCACAATGACACAAGGATCAGTTGAACCTATTCAACACGCAAATCTTTTCTTTACCATAATGCTATGTTTAGTGTGGTGAACTCTATTTTGTCATGAAGCACATTTACAGTCTAATTTTCTTTTTCATTTTTTGTCCACATTATCCACTCAACCAATTGAACTAACAGTTTTCATATCAGGTTTGTCTTGCCAGCCCTGTTGAATCTAAACATAAAGAGAACCTTTCCAGCAATGTGATGTAGGTTAAAAGAACTAAACAAGCAGCACAGCATGCCTCAATTAAAAGAAACTCCTGAAGACAAGACAAAGTCATGGTACATATCAGTCTGGAAAGGGTTTCAAAGTAATTTTCATAGAGCTACAGTGAGGTTGATAATTTTGGAATGGGAAAAAAAAAAAACCTTAACAATTAAAAATCTTCGCATACTTCCTTCAAGAGCGCTTTGCTGACTCATCCAGGAAGCCACAAAAGAAGCCAGACAAACATCTAAGGAACTGCAGACCTAAGATAAGGTCAACATTAATAAATTACACAATTAGAAGCTAGGCAACTAAGTTATGCAGCAAAAAAATGCCTCAAAAATAAACCCAAAATGTCCTGACAGATGTTGAGGTAGAACCACAAACAGGCAGTTCAAAAGAACAGCACAAAGAAGTGTGGGCCAAGATTTCTCCACAGTCATGTGGAAAACCTGATCTCTTGCTATAGGATGTTTTAGGTTACATGTATTTGCATATTTTCCTTGAATCAGAAATTGAGAGAGTGTTAGTGTGAGATATATGCAAAAAGATAGAGGGGGGGCGGCACTACATTAAATGTAGTTGAAAAGGGCAAGACCATAGTTAAAAAACATTTGAAATTTCAAATAAAAAAAAAATACTAATAACTACGAATAACAAAAGCTAACAAACACAAATGCTGACTAGTGAACTTAGACAGAGGAACTGCAAAATGCTGAGCGATCTACGGAGACACAGAAATGTAAAGACTTACAACTGAAACAGTAATCTGACAAATGATTTCTGGTAGCTGAAAACACAAACAAGCGCAAACTCAAAGGAGCTTGTTTACACCTGACATTAACATGCGTTTCTGGTGATCGGATCACGTTCGGATTTCACTTGACCACATACAAACGAGGTGTAAACACCCCTAGGACGTACTGTGATCAGATTACGATCATATCACGCAAATCACTTTCGGATAGGATAGAGATGGATCTGGTCCTAATGCTTCTGGTATATGCTCACAGTATAACATAGCAAGTTCCCTCGCAGCTTAAACAGTCCTTCATATTTTTTTTCCCGCTAAAGCTCTTACAGGAATGTGAGAACCATCTATTGTTCCACCCGTGTTACAGAATCATCAGTGCTGTGCCCAGATGTGCACAGATGAGGAGCTTGTTGCCAGGTGTAAACAGACTCTCAAACATATTGGAACATCTCTACAGTTGTGCCTAAAGCTTCAGAGGTAAAACCGGTGGTTTGTATCTCACAAACTGCAAGCAAAAATAATATTAATATTACCAAAATGAGAATTAGTTGGTCATCTCAATATCACCTCTAGCCCAGTGTCAAATGTCCTATTGTAACTAATGTATGGCTGTCTTGTTCGGCGACAGAAAGGCAACTATCTAACATTAAATAATGATCAGGATTTTGAGGTGAAAGATATTAGGAGCCCATTTCATATTATAATACAGACAGACAGACGACAAACATTATGATAGTCAGATTTTAAAACTACCAATGATAATTACAACCATAATTTAGCATTCTATTTTTAGTGTGCACACATTTAGGCTCGTTGACTTGTGCAGACATTTCTACTCTTTACACCTCAAACAGAGCAAAGTTGATAATGCAACAGCCCCAAACACAGATCAGATATGTAATTTCACACCTAAACAGGAACGTTAACAACTGTAAAACATTAAGCTTGTAGAAGACTAAAATTACACTTACATTAATACACTGTTGCGGTCATGTAAAAGCCTTGTATGTCAACTTATGTTAGCCTTTTGTAGATACACAGTTTTTGTGCGACACTTGATAAATAGGCTGGACACAAGCTACTACTTTATTGCTAAAATCACTTAGTAAACCCATCATAACTTACCCTTCTTAACCCAAAGATGAAGATACACCACTAAATTTAACACACTGAACATCTCGCCACAAACATACACAAGACCCTAAAGACTTTTATAGAAATTGTGGGTTATTCAAGTTTTTCAATGTTAGAAATTACTTTAGATAGCCCAAACTAATGGCTTACGGCAACAGTAGCCTGTGGGCTAACTAAACACAGTGAGTTTTGGTCATTTATAAACAGTGATTTATAACCTGACTGTGTAATTTACTGTCTGTCAGAAAAGGGGGTCTCTCTCATATGTGCTGAACACACACCATGAGTGACGGCAGCACATTCAAGACATGTATTTATTCTATGAATGAGCAAATCAGGATATTTACAGGCCCTACTTTAAATACAGGTATTATAAAGGTTTTAATTAATCCAAATTAGTGGTTACAGAAATACACCAAGGACACAGTAAAGGCCGTGTTAAACAATCATTAAACGACGTTTTCAGTAGCCAACACTTCACATTTTTGACACTGCAAGTCTGTCCATTTGTGCTACCCATCGATTTGCCCCATTTAGCTGCTCTGCACGGACCAACAATTTTGAAGGTGTGTTATTTTTATTATAATATTTTTTTCCCTTGGATGAATCCTTGAATACAATATCAGCTGACAGATAATATTTGTTTAAGTGCTACAAAAGTGTGCACCACGATTCATAAAATTACAAAAGCCCTAATTATTAGAGCTATCCAGATACCACCCCTATACCTCTCCTGTGGTGCTCTTAGCTCATCGACATGTTCTACCTCCTGGTTTATTTAGGCAGCTGCACCGATAAATACACACTACAGTAGCTTGCTTTGACAAGGTAGCACAGCTCGCCAGAACTGAGCACACACCTCCTCATCAGTCTACCTGCACAACGAAAAGGCTAATACTTCGCATAATGCCGCCGCCACCTACACCACCAGCTGCTGATACCATTTCACACACGTTAGCGAAAATGTTGAGCTACGCAGCACTAGCTAATCCGACAGTAAACACTTCTTGTGACTGATGAAGCCGAAATATCCAACACAACACCGCCGAGCCGCGGACCGAGCGACCATCTGCATCCATTTGTCATTTAAAATCCCAAACAAACGTCTGAAATAAATCTCTGGGTTATAATTAAAACAGCTGATTAACCCTCTTCCGGTAGTTCAGATTTTAAAGCTTCAACTTTAGGATATCATTCCCACCAAATACCTGTTGAGTAAAAACTTCATTTTTCTGTTTGATTTCCCTGCACTTAGCTAGCACTACACCCCTGCCAAGACAGCTAGCTAGCTAGCTAGCCAGCCTCAACTAGCCCAGCCACCGAGCTAGCTAACGTAGCTAAGCTAGCTATTAGCTACTAGCTAACAACTACACCAGCAGCTCGATTACGGCAGACTGAACTACAACTAGCCCTCATGTCTGTAGCTACAGACCACTGCAGATTAAACACTCGACAGAAGGCAGTCTCACTCGCTCACAAACGAATCAGAGGGAAATGTGTTTTGTCGTGTGTGGTGTTAGTCGTTTTCAAGGTTAGCTTACAGGCTAACTAGCTAGCTACCTCTCCTGTCAAGCTTTATGCAAAGCACAGCGGGCTAGCCGGCTGGCAACCTACGCAGCTCGGCGGCGGCGGCGGCGGCTGAGGAGAGCTAGATAGAGCTAACGCTAACGCTAACTAGCGAGCAGAGCCAGAGCCCAGCCAGAGCCCAGCTAGCGACACTCCTCTGCTTATCACCACATACCGTGCCCCGTGTGGGAGTGTGTGCGGCAAAATCGCGCCGAAATAAACATACAACACGTGTCCAACACAAACCACCACCCCAGCTGAGATTTAGGGGTTCATACGATTTGGGGAAAGAAAAAAAATAAGTGTAAAGTGGAGCCACTGTGAAGAGGAAGCTAGCTGAGCTCGTTAGCCACAGCTACTCCAGCTGACACCACCAAGTCTCAACATCACAACAATAACAATGTTCCCCAGCCCTGAGACAAAGCCGCTGACGGAGCCGGTCCGCTCAGGGCACGCCGGGCTCAGGGTTCCGTGTACACACAAACACACCGCCTACCGCAGCGGGCAGCCAAGAATATGTTCAGTTAGAAACAGCATCAATAGTAAATTTGAGCTACGCTTTACCTTCAATTCCGCACTCTCCGCCATCTTGTTAGTGTGGCGCAGGCGTGCTGGGCTCTCGGCACGTGAGCGGGACGCCGCTGCTGCTAACGGCTCTCACGCACATTCAAAATTAGCGCCTACATTTTTCATAAAGTCCATCGGGTTTACTCTCAGACAAGCCTGCTCACACACCAGCTCACCTAGACTCGGGGTTTCTCACTCTTTACACTGTGTTTAATGCTGTGCAGCTGAGGTGAGACAGAGTGAAAGGACGAAAAATATAATCTCCCCCAAATGAAGGTAATGATGGTTAATTAGCGTAGGCTATTCGTTTTCTGGCCTCTGGAGATTACAACTGTTCCCCCACCCCGGATTATTTCCTCTTTTTTATCTTACAAGAAACCATTTAAAGAAAAAAAAATTTATTAAGCTCAAAAGAATGTGAATTCTTACTGCAGACCATTTTATTGTGGCCCCATAAACCTTAGTGTGTGTAATTATGAAATGACTAATTATTAACTTTACCTGCTGTTTTCTCCAGATAACAAACATTGTTTTCTTAATATTGCAATTTTTTTTCTCGTCATCTTGAGATAAACATTATAATTGACTCAAAATTGTGAACAATTTGCAATTTTGCTGTAAATTTAAGTTTCACTTGTGACCCTGAAAACATTTTAGAAAATTTAGAAAAATAGAAAATTAAAAATTATTTTCTGATTTCCAAAAAAAAAAAACAACTAAGTCTAAAGATGGCACATTTACAAATCTTTATAGCCCACATTTTTTAAATAACAACAAAAAAAAATACAAAATACATTATTTTGGGGTGGATTTTCATCATTCTCTCTTGTAAAAAGGCTTCTGGTTCTGTGGACTTCTTGGGCTGTTTGGATATTCCTTCGAAAACCTCTTTTCGAAAACCTTTATTTATTTTTTTTTTTGGAGTGACGATGCAGGACAGGTTTGCTTCCATAAAAGTCAGATTTGTGCAGGTGTCGCTTTATAATGGGACCGTGCACGGCCACTCCAGAGTCTGCTAAATCATCCAGACTGAAAGCTTTTGCAGTCAAGTGGATGTTTTAAGATAGATAGATTGATACTTTATTGATCCCGGAAAAAAAATTAGCAGCCAGTAGGGGTTAGGGGTTAGTGAATCTGGTTATCTTGGTCTCCCAGTCCTCAACTTGACCTCCCCCATTCCTGTTAACTGCCATTTCTTAAGGAAACAACTACCTTAAAAGCTTGTTATAGCCATGTTATAGCCTTGAAGCCACCTGCTTTGTGGACATCAGTTGCTTTCATTTTGAGAGTACTAGGCAGCTGCTTAGAGGAGCCCATGGCCAATGATTGTTGGGGCAAGATTTTAGTAGTAGAGTGTTTTATGAAGCTTTGAAATGTGCATCATTTGGCCTTTCCTAACAATGATTGCGAACAAGCCATAGCCATTACAAGCAAAAAGAAAGTTCGGAGAGCTTAAACTTTTGTATAATGCTTCTTTCCTTTTTTCTGTCAACAATTTAAAATCCAAAACAAGTAAATAATACACTAATCTTGCTTAAAACATTAAAAAGAATGTTTTATAATTAACTTTTTTTGGAGGTCAGTACATCTTACTTACCTATTCACAGACAATTTGACCAAACCTTTGCATGTAAGTCAGAGGACAGAGTTCAAGAGAGGCGGTTACTGTGCTGGAGAAGGACATAGAGTGTGTGTGTGTGTGTGTGTGTGTGTGTATACCACCCAGGAGATATCAGTTCATCTGAAGGCAAGCAAGATAGAAGCAAACACTGATAAAAAGGAGAGCAAAGTGACCGTGCAGTTGTTTTGGTTACCACTGAATATGTTTCTCAACACACATTCTGGACTAATGGTGGATTTGTTTTGTCATCATTACGAACTGCAAACATTCAGACTATTCGGACTGAGACACACCCCTTTAAACTATGTAGCTAGAGTCTCTTCGTCATCGAGGGGATAAAAAGACACCCAGCAAATGTTATTGTATAATTCACTATAAATAATACTTCTAGTTTAAGAGTTGCAAACTCAACACGAGCCTGAGTAGTTCTAAATTTAAAAGCAACATGAGACTATTGAGGAAGTAGAGTCTAGCCAAGACTATAGACTGTAGACTACAGCAAGTAGGCCTGAAAGTGACAACTATGTTTGAGAACAATTTATAAATAAAGTATGTGGGTTAAAATACAATATGGATGGAAGTCATATCACAGTATGTTGCCTGTACATTATACATGGCCTGTACATTATTCTAGGTGATCCATAGAAGAATCACTTTTGGTTCCATTATGAACCATTTTGTTAAAGAGATGTTAGTGTGAAGAACCATTTTTTAGGTTTAAAGAACCTTTTTTGATGTAAATGGTTCTTCACAGTCAGAATCAACGTTTATAGAACCAAAAATGCTTATTTTATGGCATTGCTCATTGCTCAGGTCATCAGCTTGCTTTTTACTGAACTTGAGCTTGACCAGTTAATGGACAGATGACTTGACAGTTCTGCAAGGGGACTAGTGGGCCAAACGTCCTACATGGCACTAATTAAGAACTATAGAAAGCATAGTTACATTCAATCTTTCAATAGCAACCACCTATGGAAAGACAGGGGGCAATCTGCTGAGAGAGAGAGAGAGAGAGAGAGAGAGTGGTTGAGCAAAACAAAGTGAGAAAGAGAAGAGAAACTGTTACTGAGTTGTCATGGTTTTATATATAACCATTGACTTTTTGGATGTACCCTTAAATAACCCCCTTCCACCACAGCGTGTTAGTGTGAAGAACCATTGTGTAGGTTTAAAGAACCTTTTCTTGATGTAAATGGTTCTTCACAGTCAGAATCAACATTTATAGAACCAAAAATGCTTATTTTATGGCATTGCTCATTGCTCAGGTCATCAGCTTGCTTTTTACTGTCTTACTGAGTTGTGGAAAGAGCAGAAAAGAACTTGAGCTTGACCAGTTAATGGACAGATGACTTGACAGTTCTGCAAGGGTAATAGTAGGCCAAACGTCCTACTGTGAGTGGAAGCACCACCCATTGACTTTCTAGCCCAGGTTTTAGTGTTTTAAGGCTGTATTTAAACCTTAAACATGCCTAAATTATATCTTGGAAAGTTGTTAGATCAGGGTCTACATGATATTGAAGCTCTGATTTAGGGGTGTCTGGCTGATCTACTTCCCCGGAGAGCTCAGTTCTAACCCTTATCCAGTTCATCAAGACCTTTAGGAGCATGTTAATATTGTGCAGCTTTCGAGAGCAAAACTCGAAAAAAAGGAGGAACTTGTTTGCCTGACTGGTCGTGTTCATGTGATTTATGTGGAGAAGTAAACACAAACAAAGAGAAGGTTGTAGTATTCTAACAAGCAGTCAGCTGACATCTATTAATTGGATTATTAAAAGTGTTTTTGACCGAGATGAACTGTAGGTTAACTTTACATAAATTATGTGCCAATTGCTCGCCAAAAGTTGTCGTTGTAGTGTAGCTAACATTTAGTGTAGTTTACTGTATGTGTTCAAATGTTTGTGGACACCCCTTCATATAAATGCATTCAGCTTCTTTAAGTTGGACCCATTGTTGGCACATATGTGCACATACACACAGCTTGTCTAGTGCATGTATAGAGGTTTTGTCAATTGACTAGAACTCTCTGGAGCAGATAAACATGAACCTATTGGTACTATGCTTAATGCCAGGTGTGGGCCGTGGACCTGCGTTCTCTGGAATTATGGTCCTTCATCCAATGATCATCCAACACCCTGACCTCAATAATGCTCCGAAATCTTATAGAAAGCCTGCCTTGGAAAGTTACTCAACAAAAGCAGGATCAACTCCTTTTTAATGCCCTTGATTTCAGAAGAAACGATCATTTAGCAGTTGTCTCGATACATACTAGGGGAGGTGGCCTACAGCGGGAAATTTACCTTTTGCTCAGTGAGATTGCATTGACCAGACACTAAGTATTTACACCCGAAAGCTTGATCACATTTGAACAGAAGAAATCAACATAAAAATGAAATTACAACAGACTTAATAACCTCAACACACAAATAAACACAATTTGATGACATGAGAGCTATTATATATGTTTTTTGAGGGGCATATTTATGTGTTCATCTTCATCTGATTCCTCCCATTAGCTAATTAATAAGCTCCTCACATGCTGGGTCAGATGTGTTAAAGGATAGGAGTGGAAATATGGGACATGCAACATTGGGTTCCCAGGACTGATTCCTCTGATATGCTGTTGGCACTTACACCTTTAAATGTGTTCTGTGCTATCTGGCACCAAATAGCATTAGCAGGAGATCTGGGGTGCTAGATCACCAGGCACCACTGAATTTGAGCTTGAATATGTGGTTAATCACATTACCAACTTTTGATTATTTTTTTTGTTCCCCAGCATATGCATTATTAATAATAGTAAAAAATAATTATTTCCATTTAAATAGTGCTGCCGTTCTCACACTCAACACAATTACCAGTTAAGAAAACACTAGTGGGAATAGAGGCAAAAGTGTGCTATTTCTAAATGAAGGAGAAGGAAGAATAGTTACAGAGGTCACTGGGGATGGCATTCCAAAGTCTAAGATCTTCTCTCATTGGTGCTAGTCTGGTTCAGGGTTCACCACTACACCAGTGTAAGTTGTGGTAACACTACTGCTACCTTTATAGCAAATCAAGTAACTGGGTCAGCACATTTTTTTAATCACAGTGTGTGGATTTAACCTCATATGGTTAATTATCTGGGTCGACGGTCTGTCCTTGGTAGGAACTGCTCTAGGTATGGACAGTTTGATGGCTTTATTTGCAGTTAAGTCAGACCCTGATTTCGTAACAGTATTCAACAAGCCATTCAGTCATTGGTTTCCTATATTTATCATGATTAAGATATGGCTGCCCACACCCTGGTTCAAGCAGCTGTTACAGATGGCCTTTGTGATTACAATAACGTATGAATAGACATTTTTGCCTAGCTGTTAGTTTGCTTGTGAAAGCCGTCTGTCAGCTGCGTTGTTGATTGTTCAGTTTTTAACTTGTCAAATCAATAAGCTATGCTTGATCACAACTAGGGATGGCAACCATGTCCAGGGGGTATTCCTGCCTTGCGCCCAATGCTTCCAGTTAAACTCTGGACCCACTACGACCCTGTCCAGGAAGAAGCTAGATGCATGGAAGGATGGTTGATTACAGGTAGGTCATACATTAATTTATTGTGTATGACCTTCTTGCTGATGGCAGTATTGCTTAGACTCCTTTTTGTCCTCCACTGTCTCAACTGACATTTCTCAGACCTACTAATTATTGGACCATCATCATCCAACATAATTAAATGATATTGGGCTAATTTGTTTAATAACAGTGTGCAGCAAAGAGAACATTTCAGCTTGCCCTGATATGTTCAGAATGCAGTCTGGAAAGGTATGTCCATTAGATGGCGCAGTTAGACCAAGGATTGCAACCATTGTGCGTTTGCAATAGACATGCCACACGCCCTCTAGTGGCGCCCTTACAAACGTGTAATCACATCTTATCAATGGTAGAATCTAAGCTTAAAGCTAATTTGATGCTTTTTTCCTCCTGTTCTGCTCTGAATCAGTTAATGTGTGAGTGAATTTGGCATGTCTGATACCCTGTATTATCGAGGGGGTATTTCTACCTTGTGCCAAATGACTCCTGATCATGTGGAAGTGGATAAGACAATTAATTAATGAATAAATGCTCTGAATCAGATCTGCAGGTAAGCCATGTATCCTACATTTAGCCACTGGAAAATGATGGAATCTGTTCAGAAATCACAAGTTTGCTCATAAGTTTGAATTTGCAAGACATGTGTCTGTCTTTTAGGCTGTATGGAGTCTGAGTCTACTGTCTACTGACTGTAGGTTTGAAGGTGTGTAAGCACTGTCTCTGCAATCCAAACACCAAAAAACTATGATGTAGTCTACAGAGGTTTAAAAAGGGATAGGCCAAAATCATTGTGAATGGACTTCAGTGTAGACATAAGAATAAGCCTGAACAGTGCTGATATGAACAGAAGACTATGTTAAGAGAAATAGGGGACTGGCCTTTGATAAATAAAAGGAGGTCAAGACCACTAAGTAAGGATACATGGTAGAGAGTACAGGCCTAAGACATAATAACATACAGCACTGTTTTTGTGCAGCTTCCCTCCGAGTAGGAATGATTAGCACCGTAGACGTGATCTTGTGTAGCCGATTCACTTCCGATTCACTTCAGAGCATTCGCACACAGTCGTATGACCACTGTGGACCTCATATGACCATGCCTACAGACAGCGTTTCTCATGAGAGCTCTGAAAATTTGGGCCACAGAGTATGACACGCTTATTAGCATTATCTGAAAAAAGGTGCCAGTGACTGCAGTCTGCTGAAGGACAATTCACAACACAGCAGACCCAGCATTCAAATTGAAATTCTAATATCTGGGCAGCATTGTTCTCGAATAATACACAGAGTACTTACAAATGTTTCATTTGTGTATTTGTGCCGTGAGATGTGGTAAAGAGCCCCCTGTAACACACAGTGGTCGCTACGTCCTCTCCAGTGGAAAAATTCTCACAGTGAATAATAACATGTAGATCATTGTTGCCAGAAAGGTCACGATGGTGTAGCCCTCTCAAACGAGATCATTTAATACACACTTCCGCCATTCAGGGTTTTTTTTTTTTTTTGCCTATTTAAAGTGCTTTACATCAATAATTTACACAGTTTACAGATGAGAACAAACAACATTCATGGACGACATGGGTTAAATTAAACTGTACAATACAGTGATCAGTTATCGGAGCGTCTAACTTAACCAACCAAGTGCCCTAACATTTCACCAACAGAAAGTGTAGCACAGAAATGAATTATAATACATAATATATGCATTGCACAAAGCCACCTAATACAAGTATATTGGTCATTTTCTAAAACCGATGGTCATATTTTCAATGAAACGTGTCAGATTTCTTTAATGAAGAGCTGGATTTTATATAAATTATACAGTACATACAATAAGGTTGTTTTGTATTTAATAATAATTACAGTTGGAGAGCTAGCATACTACCATACACGCTTGCTTATTCCAGGTCTATACATGAAGGTCTTGGACTGGAGTGAGAATGTCTTTTTTTTCTGTGTATTATTGGTATAGCAGTGTTCCTGTCCAGAGCAGTCTTGTTATGAAGGAGGACCTGAAGGCATCACGGCGGTAGTAGAGGAGGCTTGAAGGTGCAGGTCCCGGAGCAATGACGAGGGGTCAGCATTTTGCACGAGAAATGGTGGAGTGCGTCGTGAGCTTCTGGGAAAAAAGCGGATGGATCGGTTAAAAATAGACAGCTCATGAAAAGAAGCAGTCGATGTGTAGGTGGGTGGATGTGTGTGACAGCACAGAGCAAAAGGTGATGGAGGTCAACTTTGAGACAAAAGGTGATGGAATAACTCTACCAGAAGCGGATACACAAACACCACACCACATTTAGCCAAAAGGAAATGTTGGATTGAACATGAGCAGAATATTCTACACACCTCCCATCTACAACTCTGAGGCTCTGACGTTTGAGGACACACTACAGTCTACTGCTACGGAGGTACAACAGCATAATTCAAGCGCCTCCTTAAACAGCCCACCTAGGCCTTCATTACTGTTCTCCTTTACTGGAATCATTGATTACCTTTTAACTTCTGTTGAATAGCATAACGAGCCTTTCTTTCAAGGTCCAACTCGCTGCACAATGTGTCTGAGCAGGAGAGACAAAGGATGACTCAGGTATGAAAGGCCAATTATCCTACCTCATCTACTCATCTCCAGACCCACTTGTTCAAATTCATACATTCAGGTCCTCTTCTGACATTTATACATGGACCAAAAAAGGCAGGGGAATGGCACAGAACTGGGGAGTTCAGGTAGGACACCTGCCTCATAGCAAAACACTCAAAGATTTATGTACTGCAGAATAATAAGAATAAGAAATAATTCTATGGTGCGTTTGTTGGGGAATTAGAACTCGATTAATAATCGTCATATATATATATAATATTACATATGTACACATAATGTACAATATATGGTCACATTGCTATTTATATTGCTATTTAAGGAAAATTCATGGAAATTTTGGTAATCTTTCAGTCTTGGACACACAGAGGGCGTTATTAATGTCATGACATTTGATCATAGACCTGAAAATTCCTGTATTTTGTAATATTTTAATAATTTAAAGTCAAAATGTCCACATGAGGCTTCAGGTGTAATTCAGGTGGTGTACATCATTTTTTGGGCTTTGTATTGTCAAGTTACAAGATGAACAAGATGCCTTAACTTCTGATTATATTTCGAACCATTACTCAAATAGAAATGTCTCCAAGCTCACTGTTTTGTATCAAATACAAGTAATGTTAAATATTCTGGGACATGAAGAGAGCTCACCTCGCACAATCTGCAGCTGCTGGACCATCTCCTCTCGATAGGACAGCTCCCTTTTCATTTGGTCTTGGAAATTGTCTGGAGGGCAATCATCAGATTTCAGGGAATGTGAACAATACAGTGATGTCCAAAGAGCATTTTCTAATTAGAATGAAATCAGAAGGCGCGTCATTGTCCATTATATTTAACAGACTGAAGATAAGGGTGGAAATAGTGGATTGGCCATTAGTAAATAGAACGTCAAAACGGGAAGACCATTGATCAGTGATTGTAGAAACAAGCTCGAGACTAACTACCTTTCAGACTCTGAAACTCTCGCTCCAGCTTCTTCCTGAGCTCCACCTGCTCCACCAGCTGTTTCTGCAGCTCCTCTGTAGGAAACAAGCAATTAACATGTATTTATGATGTATAGCGTCACACGTGTATAATGTATTTGCAAAATCCGTAAGAGAAATGAACCAAAATGCAGCTATACTGAATAAATTCAGGACATTTAGGATTGAAGAGTAAATAGGCCTCAATATAAAATCGGGTTTTCAGAGCACAGTGAAAACCATGCTTTAAATTCCTGCACGAATTCAAACCCAAAACTACGGCATGTTCTAATCCTGAAAGCTCCTACTGGAAGCTGACTAAACACAGGCGAGTTCAGTGCTAATCTAAACTAAGCTGGAGCTGAAGATGAACGGCGAGCAGTTCAGCCTGGTCCTGCGGCCTTTTAAACCGTGAACAAGCCTTTATGATAATAATAATAATAATAATAATAATAATAATAATAATTAAATCATAGCATTACAATAGCTCTCTAATAATGATAATAATAATAAGAAGAATAATAAATGTTTCTATTGTTTTGATTAATAACGTTAATTATTATTATTATTATTATTATTATTATTATTGCTACTACAGCGACTATTACTGATATTATTTGATTTATTCATATTGTTAATTTTATATTAGCGTTAGCTTTTAGCTATTTACATGACTGTTCCTATTAGGCTACTGCTCTAATTCTAGCTCTTTTAAGCTGTTGGGTGATAATGTGAGGTCTTACCCTTTGCCATGTGTTCTATGTTTTTCTCAATCATCAGAGCTCCTCGGCCTGGTTCACTGCGCACTGTCTCCATATCTGCATACACCAAACATACCATGCAGTCAGAACACACTCTGCCTCCGCCTGCCTTCCTGTTCTGTCCTCTCTCTCTCTCTCTCTCTCTCTCTCTCTCTCTCTCTCTCTCTCTCTCTCTCGGTCTCTCTCTCTCTCTCTCTCTCTCTCTCGGTCTCTCTCTCTCGGTCTCTATCTCTTATGCTCGGTTTATGTCTTGCAGTCCAATGAATTTCTACATTTCGGTTCGTTTCACTGAGCCACGGTGCAGCGCTGCGTACCGTCGCTGGCCTCCCTCAGGCCTGTTTCACACACTCCGCTCTGCGTCCTCGGCTCCATCTCCTCCACTGTGGATGAGGGCTCCTCCTCGTGCGCCTCCTTAACTGCTCACAAACAAGGAGAAAGAAGAGGAGAGAGATTAACAGAGAGAAGTGAGGATTGTCACTTTAAAAAAAGAAAGCTGTGTATCACTCCAGCAGGTGCTTATTGGTGATTTATTTATTTATTTATTTTCAAATAAATAAAATTTTAATAAAATCACAGAAGTAAAACTGAACTGGACACACACAGTAAATGGTAAATGTGTTTATATATATATATATATATATATATATATATATATATATATATATATGGCAAAATAAGTTATTATTATTAGGGGTAAAAACGAGAAACAAAAAAATTATTATTTGTGTTATTTATTCTTTCTATTGTTTAGGTTTTATGTATTTACATTATTCTATTAGTTTTATTTTTGTATATAATTTTATTAATATAAATGAAAAGGCAGATTAAACGATCCTCCTTTAATTCTGTACATTTTCTTTAATAATGTGTGTGGTGTTGGCGTCTATTAAACATTTACTTATAGTTTTATTAGTACAAAAATAATTCTTTCAATTTTTGTATTAAAAATATAATAATAAATTATAATATGATTGGTGAAGGTGGGGTCGCTTAGGGTCCACAAACGACCCGAAAGCTCTGGGCATTACATTAAATTAAAACAATAATCCGGACAGTCCACAATCAGCCCGTCTCTCTAAGCTTTGACCACCTAGTGGTCGTGAGTCCAGACCTACCTTTGGCCTCCCGCGGCTCGCGCTCATACGGGGCCGCTGATCCGAAGCACCCGCCGCTCATCTGCTGCTCGTCCCTCTCGCGCGCGTACACCTGCAAAATGAAGCAAGCGTCAGTCCGTAATCATCCTCAGCCCCTCTGCCCCTCACAGACCCTCTCGTTAGTCTCTCGAAGCAGCCCGGGTTTAATAACGCATGTTTCCTAAACCAGCGTTTAGGGCCAATTAGACGCCCACTATCACGAGCGCTCAGGACAAAAGTAAGCTGATTAGAACCAATTTGTAAAATCTAAAAGAAATTGCGGTTCTCCTCGCGTCCCGCAGCTCTCACGGATCTATTTCATTACCATCACAATGAACATCAAACCGAGCACACGACGAGCTTGCTTTGGGATGAGCTGCAGGAGACATTTGCTCTCTCACTGTACAGAATTACTCCAACAGGCTGGACTCAGCCATTATTGGGCCATTAGGAGAAAACAGTGAGCACTGCAAGACATACTGATTTATTCCAAGAGTCTTTTGTTTTGTAAATGAGTCAAATGAGGTCCATTTAAAACAAAGAAATGGCAAAATATGTAACTACTAATCATTGTTTTTAAAGAATGGGATAAAACATTCATGCCCTGTATTACAGCATAACACTCTGTCTGTTATCTACAGACCGTGCCATTAGGCCTCATGGCCTTTGTTGTATGAATCCACACCAGGCCTTAACTGAGCATACCCTGAAAGCTGCCTTGTAAAGAATACAGATTTAAGAAAAGCCACAAATAAGACGCCATGGAAGAACCTCTTTGGTCCCTGTGTGAAAAGAGATAATTGAGCTCAAAGAACCTAAAGGATGCATAATGTAAAGGATCCACCTACAACCTACAATTTGGGCTTTTTAAACTTTAAAAAAATGTTTCCTCTATTTAAATTTGACTCATCCTATTGCCAAAAAAGGTCCTCTACTGAACCATCCACTGAAAGGCTCCATAGGGAACCAGCTGTGTTTCTTCTATGGCATTGTGCAGAGAACCTTTCTGTGTCCTTGTTGCCCCACTCACCTGAAATCGTACCATGGCTTTACTGCTCTCCAACAGCGCTTTGCTCTGCTTCTCCACGTCACATGAGCGTGCCTCACTTGAGTCAGTTGTATGTGGGTCACTCCTAGTGGCTAGGTGGCCTGTGTCTTCTTCATGACCATCGCTGCGTATTGCGGTCAGGCCTGGAGGGCTGTGCTGGTCATCCACAGAAAGCTGAAGGCACTCCTCATCCTCTTGCACTTTGTTGGACTCCACGTCCACGTCCGGATCATCCACGCTGTCCACGTCTGGAGACACCGACCTGTAGCTGGAGCTCTCGCTCAGGAAGTCAGGTGACAGGTAGCCAGCCCTGGTTCCAGGGTAAGGACCCCGGTTGCCATACAGCTTGGCTATAGTCTCTGCATCCTTGACCACAGGCCGGAATGCTGACACATAGCTCATTCGCCTCTGGGCAGCTCCCATCCCTTCCACCGACCTGCTGTCGTCCCCGGACTTGTCCTCCTCGCTGCGGCTGGAGCACCTGTCCCCATCTTGCGTGGCATCCTTCGGGGTGCTGGACCGCCGCTCACTAGGCTCAGGTGGGTCTAGCTCGGGCTGCCGGATGCCAAGGGGGTCGGAAGGTGGCTTGGGCTGCGGATGGTGGTAGGGCGGCACAGTGGGCCAGAACATGGGAAATGAAGGGTAGGTACTGTCCTTTGCGCCCGGCCAGAAGACAGCGGTAGACAGGCCAGCCTTGCCCTGCTCCCCTGCCAAGACGGCACCGTCATCCTTTTTTTGACACAGGCCAAAAGCTGGGAAGCCATATGGGTGCGGGAAGAGAGGTGGTGGGATCTTTTGTAGCATCCCAAAGCCCTTGCTGGGCACTGGGATGACGGGGTAACTGCGAACTCCAGTGGTCACGGTCACCCCGGCCCTTTCCTCCTCGCCAGGACAGCGCAGGGGTTTGTGTGGTGCCTCGGGCGGATCAACGTGCGCCCGACCACCCGGCGCGTGCGCTTTGTGAGGCGGGGGCGCGCTATTGGAGACGCCTACTGGCAGCGTCCTCTTGCGGCTGCCGCCGTTAAACATGGCCTTGACGTCCTCCCACGCGTGGGTGACCTCATCGGGGCAGCCCTTGTCCGTCAGCTTGAGGTGGCGGCGCCACGAGTTGAAGTTGGCCGCGTCGGGCTGCGTGTACTTTGAGTCGGGCGTGCGGTGCGAGTGAAAGATGAACTTATTGGGCGAGAAATA
Organism: Salminus brasiliensis; assembly: GCF_030463535.1. Lineage (NCBI taxonomy): Eukaryota > Metazoa > Chordata > Actinopteri > Characiformes > Bryconidae > Salminus > Salminus brasiliensis. The sequence goes on along the minus strand of NC_132890.1, from coordinate 11,540,418 downwards.
CATGCTGCAGAAGGTGCACTTGATGCACTTGGCGCGCGAGCTGTTGTAGCGCGCCGGGATGAAGCTGCCGCGGCTGCCCCACGCGCACTCGTGCGACACGTCAAAAGCGAAGTTCTCGGGCAGTTTGGGCGGCCGGTGCTCGCCCAGGAACGACTTGCACAGGCGCTCGGCCTCGCGCTTCGTGATCATGCCGCAGCGGCGCGACGAGATGGGCATGGCGCCCGCGCGCCGCAGGATCTCCAGCTGCACGGGCGTGCACTGCACGCAAGTAATGCCCAGCGCCACGCGCCGGTTGTGGATCTCGTTGTAGCTGTAGCTCTTTAGCAGCGTGTTGGAGATCTGCGCCAGGCACAGGCGCTCCTGGCCGTCGATGACCAGCGAAACGATGGGGATCCCGTACAGGGAGGTTTCGCTCACCTGGTTGGGCTTCAGCGAGGTGCACGGCTGCAGCTCTTGCTTGCTGGTTGGAGAACAGGAGGAATCTGTGCCCGTGGACAGCTGGCTCGAGATAGATTCCATTCCTGGAAAAAGCTGGAAGACAAAACATGCCAGTTACAGAAGCATCATATATAAAATAGCATTAACTGTGTTTGTTGCTAGTATTTATTTATATTATTAAAACTTAGATACAAATTATTATTAGTAAGAATGATTTTATTTAGCTTTAATGCATTTTATGTTGAATTTATACCTGTATTTAAGTATTTTAATATTCTATTATTTTTTGTGATTATAACACAATTCATACCATAACAGAACAACGAAAATCATAATATAATAATAATATAAAAATAACACCGTTTAACGCCACGTGAATTCGTGGGAAATTTACTGTATAATATCATAATAATAAAATAAAACAAGGCTTTTAGAAATACATTTTAGTAGTTTGCAAGAGTCCTTGTTCCTTCCTTCTGTGTGGCGTTCAAGGCTCATCAGCAGCTCATGACCGCTCCTCCAGGCTTCATTAATTCATATGAAAAGACGCGGCGAGGATGAAGATCTTTATACTGAGATCATCTTCCTAATTGCTCTTAATTAACCCGGTTTGATCGTTCAAACGGGGTGTGCTCCTCGTTTCTCTCCTGCTTTCCGTTCGCTGTCCTCTTCAACTTTCTAACTGCCCTGAGAGCAGCTGTTGGGACGCCGGTAATACCAAAGGAACAGCGGACAGATACGAAGCTTCTGAAGTTCAGACGAACAAGTGTGCAACTGTGTCAGCAGAGAGGCTCACGCGCCAAGCAGCAGAAGGAAACTGCCCTGAGCCCCGCAAAAGAGCTTAGCCGAGCTGTAAGACCCTGTAAGCCGATTTCAGCGTCATTATCAAGGTTCAGCTTTGCGTCTCGGAGCTCTTCGGACCAAAATCCGCTGAAGTATAATTAAGACATTTGTGGAGGAACCCGCTATGGGTTCGGGCCAATAAAACACCTGCTAATTCCACGACTATGGGAACGATTTCTTCTAAGAAAGCCCAAATCCTCGTCTGGCTAACCAGGCCAACTCGCCTCTATCGCGGTCTGAACGCAGGACTGAGCGTTGCGCACGTTGGGTTTCCACATCTCACCAGTCTTATTCGATCTCATCTGAAGACGAGGAGTTATGGGAACTTTAGATTGTCGCTGTAAAGCAGTCTTACCTGAGCTGAAGAAGAGAGCAGCAGTGCGTCTTAGCTGAGGAGATCTCCACCACCTCCTTCTCGCTGGGATGTGTGTGTGTGTGTGTGTGTGTGTGTGTGTTTTAGCCGGTCGTTAGCTGCTCCCGCGTTGTCCTCGGTAAGGTCCTGCGGCATGTGGAAGCTCCAGCTTCAGCTCCAGCTCCGAAGTGTGTGTGTGTGTGTGTGTGTATATGTGTGTTTACAGCGCGTGGCTGAGCATCCTGAGCTGCTCCAGCACGGCACGAGCTCTGAAGGCGGGCGGAGAGCGACAGCTCCACTAATGGCCGGGCACTCCCACTTAGCGCCAGCACATTTACATTAACCATTCGCCTCCGGGACCAATGAGACACACACATACACAAGCGCACGCGCGCGCGCGCGCACACACACACACACACACGCGCGCGCACACGCCGACGCCACAGAGGCCTGCGGACGTTTAAAGTTCACCACGTGATCTTTTCACACGCCAAAGGGACGTTACGGTGCTCGCGCGTTGGCGTGCTTGTGGTGTTTGCTAGAAGCCAACGCGTTTACTTTGTTTACTTGTTTGATGTCGACATAAACCTGATTGGTTAATTTAGTAGCAGTGTTTTTTGTTTTTTTTTACGTTAAATGTTAAATATTAACGTTTAAAAAGAAAAACGTAAAAAAAAAACGTGGAATCTGTTTTTAAATTATGACAAATTAAAAGTATTTTATTGGGCCAAACTCATTATTTTTCCGCAGTAATGTATTCATGAATAAATCACATTTATAATGTGTTAATTTATTAAGTGATCATCAGTACTGTATACTATCTGTTACTAATGACAACATTTACGAGTTTGATGTAGATATTTAAATATATTCAATAAATAAATAAAGTAAAAAAATAATAAAATTCCTCAGAATGTAAAACCTGTGAATTTGTGAGTAAAATATGAGCGCGCTGTTTCAGGTCTGCAGGGGTGTGAATTATTGATCAGTATTTATAGCGCGATCAGAGTCCAGTGTCTCACTTCAGGAGTATCAGTGTCGAGCTCTGAGCTGCTGCACTTTGTCATCTAAAGTTCAGAAAGAGCTCACCGTCAGGGAAAGGACACGGGCTAAATAACAGGCAAAATATTATTAACGTATTATTAAAAATAATAATAATAATATTAAAATAAACGGAAACTGTTTCAGTGGGCGTTGGCTGAGGGCGCCCTGCGTCGTCAATCAACACAACATCCACGCTTTCAATTAAATGTGACCAAATGTTAAATGAGTCAAAAATCGCCTTAAGCGAGTGTGAATATGTGTGTGTGAATGTGTGTGTGTGTGTGTGTGTGTGTATGCTTGTATATAATCACTCTCCTTGTGCGAGTGCAACATTGTTATTTTAATGGCGGTAAACGGTGCAGGTCTCCAGAGGCGTTTGCTCGCAGATGCTCCGGCTCTCAGGGTCCTGCTAAACTTTCAGGAGCTCCTTAAAGCTCAGGCGTTATCAGTTTATGTGGCGAGGATCCCTTTCAAAGAAACGGCCCGTAAGAGGTTTAGCACAGCAATTAGAGAGAGATTATTTAGAGAACGGGAAAAGCCCTACTCCTTAAATGACCTCGCAAATGACGGCGCGATTTAGACCGGCCGCACTTCAAAAGCAGCCTTCTTTTCACACCGGTTTAGATGCTTGGAGATGGTTTGGGACGCGGCCTGGTGCAATATTGATGGCAGGGATGGAGTCTGGAGCTGTAATCCGATCCAGAGAGATGCTATTGACTTTCACAGACAAGAGACTTTCTTCTGCGCCAACAATAATTACCATTTTGGACTGTAATTATTCACTTCTTGTAAATTATTCAGGGCCGAGGTGAATGCCGCATTGTTATCCTTTTTTACGCGCCCGTCAGGAAGAGATTCGTCGGGAAAGCGACACCACTGTTACTGTAACCGAGCCCTTCAGTTCTTCTAGAAATGAACAATTCATTCAAAAACAAAAGCTGTGTCCAGTTATTTAATGCCGTTTAAAGGTGTATCGTTGGGGTTGTGTGTTAGGTGTGTATAAAAGCTCGTACGCCCACTTCAAAACGAATCTAAAACCAAAACGGTTTAACTGAATAACTGAATTAAAAAAATAACACAAAACCACAACAACAACAACAATGTATAGATCTGTATCCCGACAATGATTTTAAAGAGGTCTTAATTTGGCTTCTTCACAAACAAGGAGGAAACAAAACAGATCTCAAAGTGTCCCAAGTGCTGCAGAATGTACAGTGTGAATAAAAGACTATTTAGACCTTATTATTTTTATTTTTTAAAAAAGATATTATTTTAAACCGAAATAATCAGCAGCTCTGATGCAGGACCCACCTGCGCTGAAATATTCATGTGGCTGAGTGGGGGCAGTTGAGCGTTTCAAACACTGACTGCCTCATATTTCCTTTGCCCATACATCACTGTCATATCTGTTGTCAAACAGTTCGGAGTATTTGTTTGTTGTTGTTTTTTTTTCATTAGTTTGTATTTCAGAAAGTGTAAAACTGCATGGATATCTTTGGGTCCTGCACTGATAATTGACGTGTGTTGCGAACAACCCAAGTGGAGTAGACGACATATCCATTACATAGCCTTACATAGCCTGCTGAGCTTTGACTGAATGTAGGAGACACTAATGAGGGTCTGGTGCTGCTGATGGACATTTCTGCATGTCTGTCTAAATATCTAAAGGATATTCCACAATGTAAATATGCGTTTATGAGCAAATGGATCCTTAGATACACAAAGTGTATAGATATAGGAATACAGATTGACCTATATTACTATACAAATGAACATAAATTAGTATATTTATATAATATAAAACGATCATATGAAACTGCTATGAAATAATCAAATAAAAAATGTTATAGAAAATGCATGGAAACTAACTTGTGGTCCCTTCGACCCCGTATGTTTTATATTTAGCCTGCTTCCTTTTATAAGCATTAATAATAATAATAATAATAATAATAATAATAATAATAATAGCACTGGGGTCACATGTGTGTTACTATTAAAATACCCTGTCTTTTCAGAACACTAGTTTTCCTAATGTGTATTTCATGACTGTACGACATATAGCTTTAGTGTGGAAAATAAATGACAGATTTCCACTTAGCACTTCTTAATAAATCTTAATAATTTTCTTAGCAAATCATGTAAATAGCCAATTTATGACACACTAAAATAAGCCACGTGGGCTTAAAATTGATGGCAGACGCCAGAAAGCCCAGAACGCAAAGCTTTAAGTACCGGAATTGTGGAGAACAAATGTTCTGTTCGATGTGTTTTCAGGACCAGAACACTGTGCCCCCAATACATTTAATTCTGGTGCCACATCAATCGCTTGCTCCCGTATCGATTAACACCAGCTCGCCACACTTGGTCCGCCTCTCCAAGGCCTTTTTTTTGTTTCAGCTGAAAACAGCATTTCGATTAGGCCTTTATTAAGGACAGATTGCTCCAAAAGAATCAGCGTGGCCCGAAAATTAAACGGTGACAATTTAATTACTGGCCATTGATAAAGGCGCTGAGCTGCTGGCCGCTGTCTGCAGGGCTGCTGTCTGTCTGTCTGTGGCCGCCCCTGCGCTCCCTCCGCTCGGTGTGGTCAGATGATGCCTCTCCGTGAAGAGGAGGAGCAGCGGCTCTACTACAAATGAGGGGGAGAGATACGATCAGCGAATCCGATCGGGTCAATAGGCTGGAAAGCGTTTACACGCGGAGCTGATTGGCTGCTGACATTTAGACGCCAGCCAATAGAGGGCGAGGACGCACCGGCGTCGTGATGAGTGGAGCTGAGAGTGAAAGGCAGTGTTCAGGAACACTGTGGAGAACGCTGTGGAAGCGCGGTCCAGCCCGGCTCTGGTCTTAGGGGTCAGTCACAAAAACACGTGGTCGTGTTTTGGGGGCGTCCATGGGTGACTGGCAGGCGCGGTAATTCTACATGTCAAGTCAGAGAATTAGATACACAACGAAGCAGAGGTTTAAAACGAACCTGTCAGTCTTGGTTGGTCAGACACGGGGTCGCGGAGCCGCGACTCTATCAGACACTAATGAAGATCTAATATGGTGGGCAGAAGACAGCGCTGCTGCTTTAAGGAAACTGTTAATTGCAAAATTGGCCTTCAAGAGGAAACCTTGATTTGGGAAGAAATGCCAATCATAGGAGAACGCATTTATGCCATGAATACAGCTGTGAAATGTTTGTGTAAGTTTGATCTGGGCAGCAAGTCTTTGCTCAGTATGACACGAATATTAAAATAAATACAAACAACATTAATAATCAAAGTAATGTTTTTATGTCACTGTGTTCATTGAAACATTCCCAAAGCTCTCCTCGTGGCTCATGGGAGTCTAATATTTACCTGGTGTGATAAATCAGTGCTTATTGAATACATTGAATTAATCCACTGACTGGCCGGGGGCACCAGGAGAAATCTGGAATCAAGCTTTGTTGTTCGAATGAGCTCTTAAGACCTTAGATCTACTTTCCCTTCTTACGCTTTACTGTATTAATGTTTACTGATCTGATGTGATCTGGACTCTTTTTGCATGTAGTATGTCTGGGGCAGAGTATTTGTTTAGATTTCAAAGAGGTTGCGGGGAATCCCTCCTCACCCACACTGAACATCATCTTTCAGTTGCATCAGCTGCACCTGTGGCTGCTTATGTGAAAATTTTAATTCTATATAATAGTACATTTTCTATTGTGTATAAAGTTGGCCTCAGTCCATCACCAGCCATCTCTGTCCAGTGTGACTTCCAAGTAAAATTTGCCCAATAAAAAAAAAAGTAATTTTCATAGTAATTTTGTAAATTCATAACTTGATTAATAGAATCTCTATAATATTAATCTGAACTGAACATTTACTCTATTTACACCACTTCTTTACAGCTGGGGAAGTTAAGACAACTCTAACTATTATTAAAGTATTTTGGCCATGTTGTTGGAATTGCAGGGCCCAGTGTAGCATCTTTTCATGGGGCCCAAAATTCCTGGCAGTGCCCCTCGTTGGACGTCTGCAGTGTGATTGAAGCCACTGTCTTTATCCAAAGTGAACAGTGAACCTGCACATGTCTGAGCTTTGAATGTAAAGCTGAGAATGGCAAAATAGTGGTAAATCAAGTCAAGTCAAGTCAAGTCAAGTCAAGTGGGTTTATTGTCATTTCAACTACATACAGAGTACACAGTGAAACGAAACAACGTTCCTCCAGGACCATGGTGCAACATAGACAGTGCATACAAAACACAAGTGCAACACAAACAAACAAGTGCGGACAGACAACACAACACAGTACAGACAGAGGATAATAAATAATGACGGTATCTGACAAAAAGGGGGAATGCTTTATCTGACAGTGCCCTACATTTGCCCCTCTGCCATGAATGGATTCCTAGACATCAAAACAAAGGTCTCATAAAATGCACATTACATTTTTAATAACTTTCTGTAATGTTTTTAAGTCAAAATCACCACTCTGAACAGTTCTGAGTCTGTAAGTTAGTCCAGAGCTGAGCATTTTACACCAAACCGCTCTGAACGACTCTGATTTAGATCTTAACCATGTAATTATGCTGAAATAAAACAAACAAACAAACAAAAAAAGCCTTCTCCTTTAAAGAAACGCCTCACCCTGAATGCTAATAGTGCTATTAATAAATGAAAACTGGCATGGATCTTGCGAACCCCTGGCCCAGTACAGGCATTAAGGACAGCTCCTGGCAGCACCTGCTGCTTGAATGAGGAGCAGAAAAGCTATTCCGACATAAAGTTGGGAGGTCATTATGTGGCTCATGCTTACCTTTGTGAGAAAAAAGAGGGAAAGAAAAACTCATTTAGTGGCCCTACATTAATCACAGGCTGCACATCAAAGTGTGATAATCACCTGAACACTCCATTAAAATAAAACTGCCAGCCCTGGGGAAATCTCACCTTACTCTTTAATTGTTTTGAGGCTTTGATCGGCTTTTTAATCCAAGATTAATTTATGCATTTTTAAATAACTCTACATATGATTAATAAGCTCGAAAATTAAAAGTAGTCTAAAGCAATTATAACAAGTGGTTGGTCATCACCTCATTAGACGGATGTTGGGAAGATGCAGCGTGTGTGTGTGTATCCATGGCACAAAGAGAGAGAGAGAGAGTGAGAGAGAGAGCAGGATATAGATTTGCATACACATGCATATTCATGTTTAAGGATAAGGTTAGGAGGGTGTGCTGCACAGTGTTTATGTATATTCATACCAATTTGTTAAAGGTGTTATGGGGCCTCTGCACATTTCATACAGTGCACTGCATAATGGTGTACTGGATGTAAGGCACGGATGACTGTAGCAGGGGAAAAAAGGGACAGATGAGATTGGCAGAATGAGAGTGGTAGCTAAGAAGGTCAGTGTAATAATGGGGACTTTACAGATTTACATACTAATAGTCTTATTCCCAAGAAAGTTAGAAAAAACTCAGTCCGCTCCGCCGGCTGGCGATGGCCAATTTCAAGGCTGCGGCGCTGGATCTATCATTTTGGGAATGATGTCTCTTTTTAACTAATGGTGTCATGGAGTGACACACTAGATCTTCTCCAACTGTGGCTTACAGTCAGCCCTTCAGACGCCACACTCTCAGTCAAGGTCAGAGCGGAGACTAGGGGCTACAGAACTCCATCTAAGCAGATGGAAGTCTCGAGCAGGGCTCTTTACACACACAACCTGTGTGCGTGTGTGTGTGTATGTGTGTGCGTGCGCCAAGCTGGAAGGAAGCAGTGTTAGAGGAGGGGGGGATATTAGCGGGCTCTCTGGAGGACTGTGCAGCGAGAGTGTGGAAAGTTAAAGCAGCAGATTCTCCAACCTGCTAATGTGTAAACAAGACATCACTCCTCTCCCGGCCTGACGTTTATCTGCCTCCTAAAAGCCTGCCCCTGGGTCCTGCTCTTTCTCAGTCTCTTTCTCTCTCTCACACACACACACACACACACACACACACACACACACACACACACACACATTCACACACCCCACTTGCACTGCTGCTAAATGCTCTCTCCATCTCATCGTGGGGCATGTGTCTCTAAGTGTGGCTGTTGCTGAGAGATGGTAGGGCTTGAATGGAGGTCAGTGTTGTAAAAGGTCGCAGTAGTGTGTGTTTTAATGTCATCAGAGTATGATCTACGTGTGAAATGAGAGGGGGGGAGCTGTTGCGGCACTCGATAGCGGAGGGCACAGGGACCCTTTTGTCACAGACAGGGGCTCATCTGCCACTGCAGGCTTCTGCTCTCAGGAGGGACGCCGTGAACAAAAGTGCTAAAAGGCAGTGTGACAGTGAGGGCAGGGTGGAGGAAGGAGGAGGCCTGCCGCACACAACCACAGCTGTCAATCATCCCTCAATCACAATTAGACACACACACTCATTCACACACGCACACACACACACACGCTGTCTCTACCCATTTGACTAGCTCATTTTATCCCATTAGAAGTGCTATCTAGGAGGATGTCAGTGTTGTATATAAAGTGCTGTTCAAGTTTTTCTGCTTCTACTGGGGCAAAACGTGCTCTTCCCAATAATTTCCCTGTTTATTTGTTGTTGTAATGATCATGATTTTACACCAAGAAATCTAATTTAAAAAAAGGCTCAACTCTGGTCTCAAGGACCTTCCCATGTTCTATAGAAACTGGACTTTGCCATGATATCACCTGAACACCCCCACTCCTCAATCCCCTCAATCACTTGATGAGCGGTGTGAGATCTTGCTTTGTCTTATTTGGCATTCCAAGTGATTTTTGTGGTTATCCACCAAAAAACAAGGGCTACGCCCCTTCAGACACATCCAAAAGGGGTATTAAACATGAGCGTGTAAGTAGAAGATGAACTGATCTCCAAAAGATACAAAGTTCAAAATTCTACATTTAAGCAATATTAGTGTATTATTTTGTATAGTTCTGTGAGTGGAAAATAACACCCAAATATTTTGAGGTTTCAGAGCTTAATTTTGTTGTTAGGGCTATGGCTTGACAGTATTGTTAGGAAAGGCCTGGTGGTGCAAATTTCAAATGCTCTGACACCTCAAACAAGTATACAGGTAGACATTTTCTCAGTTGCAGTTAAATCATGTAATTTAGAAATGGCAGTTAGCAAGAACAATGGAGTTCGAGTTGAGGTCTGAAAGACAAGAAAAACAAACTTTGAGAGAACTGCTTGTAGGATTGCTAAAAAGGCTAATTAAAACCCCAATTTGAGTCGGGTCTTGCTGTAGGGCCCTATTTGACTATGGAATAGTGATACACTATTTTACTGTGCAGCAACACATAAAACCTGTCCTGTATCTTCATCACAAAATCCAGAGTCAGAAGTTAACAAGCCTGATGCATTTTTGAACTAATAAAGTTCCAATCAACCTAGCTTTGGGCTTGTTCTGGTACCAGTGGCATAGGAAACATTTCACTAGTAGAGGGAAGAATGGATTTAATTAAATACCAGCAAATTCTGAAAGCAAACATCACACTGTCTGTAAAAAAAAACTACAGATGACAAGTAGATGGCTTCTACAGCAGGATAACGATACTAAGGACACCTCAAATTAGACAGTGGACTAGCTCAAGAGGCAAAAACTGAAAGTTTTGCCCTGGTCCTCACAGTCCCTCATCATCACCAGACCTCACCATTGAAAATCGTTCAATTGAAAGTCATTAGGTTTAAAAAGAGCAGTGCATGCAAGACAACACAGAATGCAATCTCACAGAACTAGAAATCATCTGCAAGGAAGAATAGGGCAAACATTCCTCAAAGAAAAATAGGGATATTTGCCAAAGGGGGTGTTAACAAGTACTCACCATGCAGGGTGCTCAAACATTTGCTTTAGGATCTTTTACTTCTTTTTTTGTTATGTGCTTGAAGAAATGTGTGAAACTTACTCTATTGGAAATAAATTTGAATTAGATACAGTGTTAGATATTTTGATCCACAATTGTACATGCAAGTCTTCCCTTCTATAATATAAAAATGCTCAGCTTTCATTCTTAGAACACAAAGACATTCAGGGAGTTTAAGATACCACGGCTAGAAAGCTGATATTTCATTTGAAATGTTTTATGTATTTCACAAATTGCCTCCATTTGCACATAAAACCCCCTAAATGTCAGGCAGTGGAGGCCGAAACTGCTCTTTAAAAATGATGATTTTCTATGTTACTTAGACATAAACATAGACAAATCCAAGCTCCACTGGTGCTAATAATACTAAGAAAGTGACATTTCTATTTCTAAAACCAAGAGAACCCAAATCCACAGATAACACAGATCTTACTATCTTAGGATTGTGATTCCTTTCATTCATTCAAAACAGCACAGTGGAGTTCATTTTACACACAGAAAAAGAGAGAGAGAGGGAGCAAAGAGAGAGAGACAGAAAGAGAGAGCAGTCAAAAGCCTGCTCCATCAGCCCAGCATGTCAGCCAATAGTGCCAATCACAGGATGAGCCTCAACCAGTGATAATGGGAATTATAGTAATGAAATCCAGCGTCTGGGCCCCGGCGCTTCGCCTTAGGCGCTTTCCATACTATAGCGGGGCATTACCATAAAGATGCGAGGTGCTTGTTTTGCAGGGTCTATCGGAGGAGCAGTCCGCTGAGATAATAACTATTAGTAAAGGACAGGGCTTTTGCGGGAATCCAGCTGTGGAGGCTGCATTTCCATACAGATGGATGTGCACAGGAGGGGTGATATGTATGCAGAGAGGGGCGCCCGGGTGGGGTGATGCCATCGGCCATCCTGACCGAGAGTGCAGGCTTAGACCTCTTCAGATTCTCCTCTTTCTTGCCATGTTGCCCTGTAGGAGGGAAGAACGGAGGCCTGGTGCTGAGAGGAAAAGCAGCAGAGAGACAAAGACTGATCATATTTGATAAGATGGATGTGCAGTTAGGCTTTGTTTTGTCACTCAGAGTAGTAGAGTAGGCGAAGGAACGTTGTGAGCACAAGTTTAGCTCTTCTGCCTTACTTTTCTGAGACTAAAACAAGTACACACACACACACACACACACACACAGACAGATAGACACAAGCACTTAAACACATATTTGACATTCACACTCTGGGGCTCTTTATGAGGCTGCTGTCCAGGGTGCTGAAACGAGCAGCACTCTCAGAGGGACAAAGTGCAAATAGCTTCAGCCGTGCGTCCGTGTGTGTGAACACAAACCAGACATTTCCATCAGGGCACAACAGAAGTGAGAATGTGTGCTACATTCCTGTTAGCAACTTAGACGCTGTTTCTGTCTCAGAGAGGCCAAAGCAAAGTCAAACTTTTGCAGATCTTCACCTCTGCGCAAGTCTGGTTGCGTTGGGTGTGGCCTTCATCTGCAGCAAGATCAGGCCCTCAGGCCCCCGCTGTCAGCTTTAACTTCAACATAGTTAAACTGTGGCGTAGTCTAGGTGAAAACTGGGAACCGTGTAGAAGTTGTGTCAGCATTAGTGACCTTATTTGATGCGGGATTTTGTCTTTTGTCCTCATTATGCAGAGTTATGGATGACTGACCACTGTTATAGGTAAATAACATAAGTTTATAATCCAGACTGACACAGGAAGTCCCACTAAATATATTTATCTAATCTCCAGAACTGTAAACTGTGTAAACTATACTTTTATAAGTTTGACCCAGATAAGCTTGAAATGCAATAACAGTGAGAGGAGAGAGGATGCGACTTTAGGGCTAAGGATGGAACCTGTTTGCATTTTGATGAATTATGTATGCGAGGGCTAGACTAATAATAGCTCTGGAGGAGAAGGGCGTTGGTCCTCCAATGAGCAGGCCAAAGGCACGCTTAAGGCTAGCAGTTTGTGTAAATACGGCCAGCGGTATGTAAACAGCAGCTGCATCGTGTATACACACACACACACACACACACAAACACACACATACACATGCCAGGTGATGAGCTAACAAAGACTCCATTAACAGGATGTGATTCAGACTAATGACACTGCAAACACTCATTCCTCTGCTGCTGTCCTAACCCCCCTGAAGTATGAACTCCTGTAAGAGTGATTTGGTTTATATTAGCGCTCCCTCAGCAACACATTAGCGCGAGAGGACATTAATATCATCAAGCTATACAAACCTCATTAATATTCTTAAGTCTATAGGAGAACACAACAAAGCAATGTCACCAGCTCTGACTGATTCAGAGTGACTTTTCTGTGTTTCATAAAGCAAAACAAATGAAATATTTTGGCACATGCTGAGTTTCAACAAAGCATTAGCATTTCTTATCTGCCTAACTTCTAACTACTCTTATGCTTAGGTGGACACCAAGCAGTCCAGCAATTTTAGCCATTACGTCTGTTGTTTGAGTTTTAATTACACTGGAGATTCATGTTTTTTGCAACACCTGGGGCTGGATTTACAAACGTGTCTTAACCCCCTTTACACATTAAATCCTATTATATCCTAAGGTGTATTATTCAGTAACTACTTCTGTACAAACTGCTGGGGCTATTCTTTGGTAATAGAAGTTTGTAATAACACTTCCGGCCGCCATAGGCTGTTTATCGGGTTAAGAAAGAAATTCCTCTGAGAAGTGCTTAAGAAAAAAACTCATATTCTTCATATAAACTGATATTCTTCAAAAATCATATTAAGAATTTTCAGATTTTTCTTCTTAACTTTTCACTTAAGAAACATTGGTACTTTCCAAAAACATATGTTCTTAAATATTCTCATAACCTCATGACAGCCTCACACTTTGGCTCTGAAATGATGAGTTTAAACAGTTGAATTTCTAGAATTAGACTAGAATGTCTAAATTAATAAGATTAAACATTGATAATGTTCTTAAAGTACTGTCAGTATCTACAATAGGAAAATTCCTTTTTAGCTCTTATTTACTAAAAATGTTTGAACGCATAGTTTGATTCTGTCTTTTCTCCATTTTGCTCCCCACTGCATGCATTTAACTGAATGCTGGAAAAGTCCAAATGTCGCATTTCTTACGATAAGCTGCCAAATAAACCACTGTTACAATTGGCCTAAACAAGTAAACAACGATGTCAAACGGGTGTCTAAAGAAGATCTTACGAAAATTATTAACTTTCCTAAAAGAATATTTAAAAACTTTTGGATCTCCAAGATTTGTTGGAGAATTGCATTCAAGAACTTACTTAATGAACTTCTTAGTGTTTATCTTAAGATCCTTCATAAGTTTTTTATTAGGAAAGCTTTTGTGAATCCAGCCCCTGAATCCCTCTTTGTCGCCCTTATTTAATGGAGTGAGTATTTACAGCGAGCCAGTGGTAATAAAAGAGAGCAGGTGCTTTTACATTACACTGATATACACAGATCAGCCATAACATTAGTACCACTTGCCTACTACTGCGCATTCGAGGCAAGGACTCCACAAGATCTCTGGAGATGTACTTTGGTATTTGGCAGCAAGACAGCAGATCCTTTAAGTTCTGTATGTTGTGAGGTGGGACCTCCTATCGCACAATTTGACCCTTAAGAACTGACTGTTCATTTGCTGCCTAATATATCCCACCCCTTAACAGACACCACTGTAGATAAGGATTATCAATGTTTTTCACTTTCATTTCAGGTTTGGTCAAAAATACATACTGACTTGAGCCTCAGTAATATTAAAATAGTGTGCTGCAGCTGAAACAGAATTAATATTATGAAGATTTTTATTCCCATCTGCAGGTTAGAACTCCCCATCACATGAAGTCCCCAGACTGGAAGGCCTTTGACAATGGAGCGCCGAGCTCTTGCTGGCATTTGAATTTCTGATCTCCTCACACCTGATGAGCAGGCAGTTAGACAGTTGTGCCACTCTAGAACTGTGAAACATCACTGCTCTAGAGTGGAGTGACTGTCTAACTGCCTGTTTGCCAAGAAACTAGAAGTTATAAGTTCCCATAGGAAGGCCTTCCCCCCATGTGATAGTGGGAGTTCTAACCTGGATATGGCATAAAACAGTTATGGGAGAAGGGGGGCAAACAGAATAACATTAGTACTGATGTTTTTGAATTGACTTCACTCAAAATATACTGTTGACCCAAGTACACAAAAATGCTCTGTAATCAGTTACTATATCATTTTAAGTTGGCCGGCCTCTAAATCCTTTACAGTGTACTTGGTATTTGTCTAATCAAAAAGTTTGGTCATGGAAATTGACTCTTGTTAAAGTCAGCCATGTAGTAAATCTTAGGGTACACAGTTTTACCTATAGGTGCATGTTGTACCTTTGAGGATACTCTTACGTTGATTGTGCCTTGATAAAGCAAACTGTACCTATACAATACCTTCCTTCCAAGCCCAGAACATTTATTTTTATATTTGTCATTGTCCAAACCCATATATCCACCATGCTGGTCTTGTGTAATCATCTTTAGGGGCTGACTTGGTATGGATATAATGAGTGCTGCCTGCTGGTACCACAGCAGCAGTGTATACCTGTTCCTTTAATCCAGGTGAATGAGTCCTGTGACAGAACGTGCCCTAAAACACAGTTCAATATGTTGCAGTGAAATAAGGAAAGAAGTCGCCCGTGACAGCGACTGCATTCATGTTGCATAGCAAAACAGCCTGGGAGCTGCTCACAGAACAACAACAACAACAATCACAGCAACAATGTGCGAGCGAGTCAGGTGAGAAGAAAAAAAAATACAGTGGCAAAAAGTGCAAGCAATCAAGCCTCTAATCTAATTGAAGCTCAGAGAAACAGCCTTTGGCTGCTTTGCCTCCATTCCCCACTACCTGCCATAATGCACTGGGCCATTTAAATTAACTCAGGAGTGACTTCTTGTAATCGGACTGTGTTTCTTTTTTTGTGGGAGGGTTGGGAGAGGAGGGGGGCTTCTGTGACCATTCAGATGAGCAATGTATCATTACCCAGTCCCCACCCCTCCCTCCCTGAACTGCAGCACCGCAGGCTATGCAGCCTAGCGTGAGCCCCCATCTAGTGAGCCAGGCAATCTGGCCAGCAGACATGCATGTATTCATAATGGCAGCAGCCATGTACAAAAGTGTGTGTGTGTGTGTGTGTGTGTGTATGTGTGTGTGTGTGTGTGTCAGAGAGAGAGAGAGAGAGAGAGAGAGAGAGAGAGAGAGAGAGAGAGAGAGAGAGATGAAAGCACTGTTGGAGGACATTGAGGCTCATCTTTCCCAAATACTACAGACACAACATCACACCACAGACACTGAGTGGTAAATATACATGTAATCATTAGGGCCCAATTAAAGGTGGATCAGAGAAGAGACTGATCAGTAATTACAGATGAGGAAATGAAGTAAGCTTCTTATGTCTTATGATTGGATTTCCAGTTTGGAGCTTACACATCTATGGACACTCCCCCATTAAGAGAGTAATAGAGGATATCCCTTTACTCAGATGCTCACCTCACATTCAACTGAATGTCGGAGAGAGAGAGATAGAGAGAGAGAGAGAGAGAGAGAGAGACACTCTACTATAACCTTACTAAAAGGGTAATGTTAAGGTCAGGTTTAGGGTTTGGTGTAGGGTTACATTAAATGGCAATTTTACATGTGAAAGAAATGTTTTAAAATAACTTTCAGTGGAAAAAGATTGAAAGCTTAATTTTGGAGTATTTCTATTGGTCCATTCATCATGAAGTTTCGAAACAACATGAACCTTTTATCATACAAATTATGTCAAACTGTTAAAAGCAGCATAAATGGAGATACCAAATGAGATATGCTCGATTACCACTTAGACAATATTTTCTGTGCTTTTCATTGTACCTAGAGCCTTTTAAAATAGTTCTAAATAGCACCCAAAATGATTCCAGTACTGCCTCAAGTTGGTACTATATAAAACCTTCTTTAAAACCCTTTTATTTAAAACCCTTTTATTGCCTGCCATCAGCAGCCAGAACCCGAGAGAGCACAACTGGCCTTGCTCTCTCCCCACATTACTTTAGTGTGATACTGTCCAACACAGCCGTCTGCTAGCTGATGTGTCAGAGGAGGATTGTGTCAGTCCTCACTTTCTCAGTGTCGGGAGCATGACATGTGATAGGGGGAGAGTACTAACGAGTGGATTGGGTAATTGGCTACTGAAAACTAAAGCTATTGGGTAGTTGCTTCAGCAAGTTGTAGGTCCCATTGAAATCCCATTAAAGAACCAGCAGTTAGAATGCTTATTCTATAGGACTGCTAATTTTTCCTAACCATTCAGAACAGTCATGCCTTCCACTTCTTTCCACCCCCCTTTTTTTTCTTCCCCCTCTTCATCTCAGGGCCGGAGAGTACAGGATTACGAAAGGAAGGTATTCAGTGGGATTTAGTGGCTTTTCCATTCTCTACGGAGCTGGAGTTTTAATTCAGTCCAGGCCCCTATTAGGCCCCTGGTCAGCTGAATATAGATGCTGAAATAGGTGTTCTCTAGCCAGGGGGAGAGAGGCAAGAGGGCGAGAGAGAAAGTGAGAGAGAGAGAGAGAGAGAGAGAAGGGGGAGGTGGGCGAGCACTAGAGTTTGAGTGATGCCTCTGTCGCATGAGTAATGAAAAGTTCACCAGGGTCAAGCCATTACAACTGCAGTCGCTTAATTATTAATTACACACCTCCAGAAGAGAAAGGACAACTTCGGTTGTGGGCGTCCCTGTTGCTCCACCTTACCCCAAACACACACACACACACACACACACACACACACACACACACACACACACACACACATAACCACAACAAGGCGAATTATGAAAAGAACTACGCTGTGGTGTTAGGAAAACCAAGTTTACAGTGGAAGCCTAGACTCACACACACCACAAAATCTATAGCAGATCGAGTCAGCATGGCTTAGTAATTACACGTGGAGACACAGAACCACACTTGGCTCCACACACTTACTGACTGTAAGCAATTAAAATATTATTCATTACCTTTTAAATACAACACTGGCTCTGAAATCCCATTAAATTTGGGATAATTGAGTGTGTTTAATTATCAGCTGTGGCAGGCAGTTAGTTTTGGGAGAAAGTAAGAGCAGGAGAGAGAGAGAGAGAGAGCATGTGTGAGAGAGAGACAGAGTGGTGACCTAGTTAGTGTCAGAAGCATTGTGTTTTAAAAATGACCTTGCTCTCGAAGCTGGGCTCAGAATAACTCTTCTCTCAGACACCCAGGGCACTTGATAATAATGATCAAATGCTTCCCTCTCCCCGTCTCACTGCCTGACTCAAGACACAGGCCTCTAGCCACTAAAGCGTTAGCTTTTTGCTGTAGCAGTGGGGCTAACAAGTAATGGAAGATTAAACCCCACAGATTAACCACACTATGAATTCTTTTGTAGCAACTGTCGCGAGAGTAGACTCTTAAGCATTCGCAAAAATTCCCATTCAACAGACCACTGAGGATGTGTCATTACTGAGTAGTCAGCAACATGCCTATAAGGTATCTTCTATGTACACTGTAAGGACAAAAGTATTAGGACACCTGCTCCTTTCACTGTGCCTTCCAAAATCAAAGGTATTAAAAATAGTTGATCCTGCTTTTGTTTTGGAGTAACTGTCTGCACTGGAAGGCTTTCAACTACATTTTGGAGCATTGCTGTGAGGATTTTAATGCATTCGATGACAAAAGTGTTAGTAAAGTCAGGATGTTGGAAGATTGCCACCCCACCTCATCCCAAAAGTACTGGATGGAGCACCACCATTGCAGAGAACAGTTCCACTGCTCCACAGCTCATTACTGGGGGGCTTTTATACTCCTCTAGCCCATGCCTGGCATTAGACATGGTGCCAATAGGTTCATGTTTATCTGCTCCAGAAAGTCCTATTCTATTGGAAATATGTCTCTACAGGGGCTAGACAAACTGCATGTGTGTGTGTGTTTCAGCAATGGGTGTAACTTAAAGTAGCTCAGTGCATTTATTAGAAGGGGTGTCCACAAACATTTGGACATATAGTATATCTTCACTTGGAACAATTAACGGTGCTTTTTAAGAATCACCCTTTCAACCCCTGTAGTAAACAAACATCTTCCAAAACTGCTTTGCTAGGTCCTGTGTTAGGTGCTATGTGTTGCAAAGGAATCCCCTCCGGGAAAACCCCCTAAGCCATTTAACATGTGGCAGATCATAGGCTTTGTCAGTAGTGTGTTGGTGTTGTTATTTAATAGTGTTAAAGTTTAGCCATAGACGTAGGTAAAGCTACGTTATGTAGCAATTTGTGCGGACGCTAGGAAGGAAAAACGAGAGAGTGACAGGACGGGAGGAAATCTAGGACTGTCTTTTACTCATGAGGTAAAAAAAAAAGACAGATGTAAGACAGATGCCAAGCTGATCTTCTTCCTTATGGACAAGTAAGTCATAACTTATTATCTGCCTACTTGTCTATTGTTGCTGTGAGCGCTTGATGTGTTGCTGTGTTATCAAAGTTGTCGATTTGCAAGTTTTAAGCAAAGTCAGCCCATCTGTACTGGTAAAAAGCACTCTTGCTTTTGTTAGTGCTATATCCTTCACCTTGTCAACAACTGCACACATATACATCTGTCCATGGGGGGAGCTTAAAGCGTGATTTGCATTTATGACAGGGGTGTAAAAGTGAATTACACTTTGTGGCTGTAGGGGGAGACTAGTATTGTGGCACAGTTATCTTGCTTGTTACATGTATTTTGCATTGTTGATATTCTAATTGCTAATTAATTTTAGAATTCAGAGGATCCAATGACATTTGGGGGGGGGTTAAAAAAAGCGATCTTCCTGAGCTGCAGGTAACCAAATGGAAGCCTCTATATACACAAATAGTAACTAACACGTTGCCATGCTAACATTAGCTCGATTACACGACACACGACATTCTGCACAACGTTTTTCATTACGCTGAAGGATATTTTCTGTTGAGGTGTTCTTGGAAGGACTTCTCTTGAAAGGAGACTCGTGACCACCGTCTTTCAGGTGCAATCGTGAAACACTTTATTCCAATCACAAGTGCAGTGTGGAGAAAGCCTGCCAATTCTCGATGCCCTTCTGCTCTCTCTAGACAAAGAATCAACTCACGTTTTATACCCTACTACATGTCCCTACTACTACACCCTACTACATATGTTGTTGTACTGTTTCCATATGCAGGATGTCAATGTCTAACACATGAGGGGTGTAAATCAACCCCCACCATTGCTTAACATACATAGTATACATGAAGACACAGCTGGGTCGACTCAACATCTCTGTAGATCTCGCACTCCTTTCCCAAGTCTAACCCATGGGCCTCACCATATTATTCCTCAACTCCATACCATTCCTTCAGGTCTATGAACACTCGCATAGCTAATGAATATACTACACTGTAAAGCTTGCTCAACCTCACAACAGATGCTATGAAAGAAACCTTTTATGGGCATCACACAATCTGCATTCCTAAATCCTGGCCTCAGATCGTGTTGCGTTGTTAACCTAAGCCAGACATCACATCCTCGAAGCGACCTATCAAACATTTACAGTTGCCCTGCTGCAGCTCATAGGCCTCACCTATTTAGAGCTAATGTGTTAATCTGCATGCCTAAAAGGGACTTGCCATAGGCCTGCGGTGCCATGGTGGACCTAGCCCAGTTGTGACCATCCGTGGCCATCCGTGCTGTCCTGTCTGGCACGCCTGGCCCAGGCAGCAAGCGAGTGAGCGAGCAAGCACCATGGCTGGGGGCAGTCTGGTATTACAGAGCAAGCTGGAGCGGCAGCAGCCTGCGCCTCCACCGTGCTTCATTAGGAAACAAAATATAAGCTTTCCACTCCATTACCAATGACTTTAGGAGCTACAGCACATAAGACGGCGACTCACCTCATCAACAATGCATTGCAATAACTGCACAGGCTTGAACAGGCTACAAAGAGAGAGCGAGAGAGAGAGAGAGAGAGAGAGAGAGAGAGAGAGAGTGTGTGTGTGTGTATGCAGAGCAAGAGAGGGAGAGAGAGAGAGAAAGAAAGAGAGTAGAGGGGGGAAACATGAAGGGGGGAAGAAAACAGCATTAGCCTACATACGTCTTTACAGTGGAGTGGTGGAGAAGGGAGAGGGACGGGAAAAAAATCATTAATGCAATAAAATGTGCCCAGATTAATCAAACGCATCAAACTCTTATGAAAATATCACAGGGGTAGAAATGTTCTATTACGTCTAATGGTGTCTAATCTAATACAGGCAGTTAAGGGCTTGGGTATTTCTTCATTGTGAAATGCAATTTGGGAAGTTTAAAGGGAAGCGCTGAAGCGTGGGCCTCACACTGCCGTCAGGAACATAGGGAGCAATGATATGTTCTTTTGGTACCCCACCCCCCCCACCAACACCCCACCCCACCCTACAACACCCACCCCTCTTACCCCTCCTCTTTTTTTCTCCGCCTTCCTTTCCAACTCATAAAAGCTTACCATTAAAGATCCCTGGATGGAGGGAGCTGGAAAAGCAGAATAAAGGGGGAGAGAGGAGAGGCAATATGTAATTAGCATGTCATAATCAAAACGCCTCATTCGGACACATTATGATCACTGGGAGGAAATTACAGCATGGCTGGTGGCAATCTGTGGGCATGTGTTAACACCATTTCCATAATGAAAGTACACAAACGTTAATAGCCCGGCGCCTTGATTTGGAAGGGGAATACGGAGGAGGACTGCGCTCTTCCACCAGCACGATTGCAGGGTTGAAGGAGCACGTGTATGCTCGAGCCATTTGCAAATGTTGTTTTTCTTTTTTCTTTTTTCTTCTTCTTCTTCCTGATTTCACACTCACAACTGTGACTGCTTTCTTTTACAGAGGGAAATAACTACTTCTCCCATACCACCCTTCTCCTGAGAGCCCCCTTCAGCTCCCTCTCCCCACCCTACCCCTCCCCCCTCCTGTTATAATCACGTTTTCAATTAAAATCCCATCTCATTTCAAAGTTGAGTCTAAAACCATATATAGGAATGAACATATTTGGGGGGCCTGCCAAAGTGTAGGTTTTACATTTCGCTTTAAAAAATGATTTCACTTCATCCATTTACTTCAGAGTGGCAATGATGGATGGGTGCTCCTCTCATTATCAGCACAACGCAAAATTACAAAGTCCGTGAGAACAGCACATTTTCCCCCAATTTAAAAACTCTTCAGAATTCACAAACAAACAATAATTTGCATATTCCCGAGATTTTATGGAGCTGCTTGCCAAAGTGAAACACACACACACATACACACAAAGACACACTGTGAGCCAAGACGTTTCTTTTCCCCCCTCGGGCACAAAAAAGTAGCACTGAGAAGCAACAATATCAATTTTGTTGCAAAGTGAGAATTGGCGTAGTCGACAAAATTCATTGTGGCTGTAAATTAAAAAACAAAACAAAACATCATTAAGAAATCTACCACTTTACCAACAGGTGACAACGTAACTCTCAACGCATCACTCAACTAATGTGGTTTTACCAGAAATCTATCCTCCCAACATTTCATAATATCATCTCATTAATATTAATCTGTCAAGGCCATTAATTCTACCAGGTGTCAGAAATTAGATGCTTCTCCACCTACTCTCTTTAAGTAATATCACAGAATAAATAGCATTGTTTGTTTGTGTGTCCATTTACTTTGACTTGATGTAAATGGTCTCACCCATTTTTAATACAAACATGGTTCTATTATGAAACCAACAGTGGCTCCTCTACAGCATTGCTCAAAGAACCCTTTGAAGCAGCTTTAGTTTTAAGACTGTAGGCCTAAAATGCTCCTTTTAGCGTGCCTCATGTGGAGAAGGATGAGATCTATGAGCTCCAGGTACAACTTCTATGAACTTCCTCAACTTTAACAAGCTGACTTCCCTCCAGCTAGGCTCTATAGTCTGTTCTGTTTCCTCTGTCCAGATTGAGACCTCAGCCACCCTCTCCCTCCCTCCAAGGCCTCACTGGATGGCCCGCACTACATTATCTGCTCATTTCGCAGGGCCTTTCTGACAAAGCCACAAAGCAGTTATTGATTTGTCCTCTCAATTAAATAAGGCTTCGCTTTCTCCTCTCTCTGTTAATACCTAGAGACCCCCCACCTGACACAATATCCATTCCGCTGCTAGCAGAATGAATTATCAGTCGACATGGATAATGAATTCATCCTGCATTGCAGAAATAACTATAATTGCCAAACGCACACAGGAGGAAATTGGAAAATGATATTAACGCGTGTTTGCTAGGTGAATTATCCATTTGTCCCAGTCAATACGAACTGTCATTAATAGGGGCAATAAAATCCCCCCTCTACGTTTTGCGTACTTATTTATCTCACAGGGAATTCAAAGTTACGTTTAGCCCATTTTCCCCAATCTGATTACTTATCACATTACAATACTCTTGGATGTTAATATTCAAATGGAATGCTTCCCAATGGGTTTTAATTTGCATATTTATCATCCAAGGTTCCTCAATAGGTTTGGAAAGTAATCAGAAAAGTGTGTATTTCGATCTGATCGCAGCATTTACGCATCAGTCATATCCTATCAGTCCAATTCAACTTTTTGGCATTCATTTTACTGTCTGCAGCATGTAAAAAAACCTTATGAATATGCAATAAGCACATGAGAAAATGATTGTAATGATGTAATAATTATGTAAATGAGGGGAGAAATGGGAAATAAATGCATATGTTAGTGTGAATTAGGATCTGCACCACCAACACCACAACTTCTGTTAGAAATGGAGGGGGCTTCAGAAATAGAAGCCAGCAGGTCAGTGTGTGAGTGGGGGCTGCAAGGTGCCAGAGAGAGCTGACTGTAGTGGTGGAGCCCTGGGTGCTGTGTGAGGTTTTCAGTGCTGGTCTCCATGGAGATAAGCCTGGAGAGGAAGAAGGCTGGAGAGAGGGGAGGCCCGTCTCTCTCTCTCGCTTTCTCTCTCTCTCTCTCTCTCTACTCCTCATTGTTATCAAAATGACAATCCTGTGGGTGAAATGAAATCCGGGCGATGTGGGCTCCGCCGGCACAGAGGTTAGTGCTCCTCTCGTCTGTGCGGGAATTATGGGCTGGCCGGGTGCCCGGGGCATCCAGCTTTAGAGTGACCCCACACACGGCCTCTCCCAGCGGCGGACAAATTTTTAGTGCGGCCACTTTCCAAGGCCTCTTTCAGAAAAACCCCAGCCTCTGGCAATCACACATAACCCACCCACACACACACACACACACACAGTATAATCCAAGCATGGCTCACTTTGTCCTCATAGACATTCCCCTTCATTGGGCAGACACACAGGTAACCTGACAATTTAGTGTGTCTAAACTACAGTTCAGTTAAATCTCTGCCATCCTGATGATAATGGAATTATACAGTAGGGTAAAATACCATAATTAGAGAGAGATTTTGTGCTGCTCTTTTCAGAAAACATCTAGCAATCACATATGCATGCACAAAGTCAAGATGTAAAAAGGTAAAGAGGTCATTTACAGAGTGCTCCTCATACCTGTAGCGTGCCAACAGATTCAGTTGAAAAGATAAATTGAATAACTGAGAAACAGAGAAACTAAATTAAAAGCTAAATTAGAAATATGATTTCAGGTAATGAGACAATCATTACCAGTATATGCTTCAGTATCACTGGAGACACATCACCGCCAGACTCTACATATCGGAAAATACACAACCTCAAGCTGCCATGCTAACCAGGAGGCCTCGTGACTGCAACTTTGCACAAAGCCATCGGTCAGGAAAGCAGGTGTAAGGAGGCGGTAGTACAGGATGCAAACAGGTGGCTGTGCTTGGCTAAAAGCTAACCCTAGCATAGCAGCATTTCAGATTGAGGCCATTGATAGCGGGTTAGACCCGTGTTGGCAGGAATGATTACAAAAAAATATTGTTACAGTGCTCTTGTTACAATGCTAAAAACAAAGCTATGCTAGGTTATGCTGTGCTAATTCTGCATTAACCATCGGGGGGCCTCGCTATAAACCAGCCAATCAGAGCATCATGAAAGGAAAAACAGCTTTTTCATTCTGGCCTAAATCATAGGATTGTGATTTTGAGTGTATAACTGACACAAGTCACATTCCTTCTATGTAGACATTAGAAAACTTTATGTATGTATTAAAATACATACATTTTATGGCATCTTTAAGTGAGGGGCACAGGGCCTACACAAGTTAGAGCTTTAAAAAGGCTTTAAAAGTAAAATAACGTAAAGATAAAATTACATAAAGAATGCTACCGGTCTATTCATATATAATAAGACATAGCTCAGTCTAATGCTAATCTGCATCTTAATCTTAACTTAAACTGCAACAAGACACTCAGGACTATTTCAGGTCTATTCTTTTTGTGCTGACATTGTAAGCTGGCCCTGGCTTTCCTTCCTCTGTTTTTTTTATACAAACCTTAAAGTTTCTGGGAACATATTTCAATATATTAAATTGTTTCGCATTGTTTAAAACATGAAGCAGAAATATGAAAAATAACACACTCATCAGATCTCTCTGAGAACGGTCTGGGGGTGGTCTTAATTTTCAAATAAACATGCATAACCTCTATCACTGGCCCAAAAAAAAAAAAAAAAAAGTTTAAGTTACTTTTTTCCCCTGATTTTATGGGTTTCCTGAGGTTTCTGATATCGAATTACCAGCCCATATAGAGATACAAGCTCGGGCAGCAACTGGCGGGTTGAGTGATGACGGGACACACGGGACACTCAAGCTTTAGCTTGCCAAGTTTAACTTTAGCTTTAGCTCTCCAGGTTGCTCAGACTCAAAGAGAGGGTGGAGCCATAAAAGCCTTGTGATTGGTCAGGTGTATACCAATGTAACCCTGACCCACTTTAAGGACCGCCCATTCCACATTGAGAGGAGAGCAATACAAGTCAAATACAGCAGGCGTTAATTAGGGCTATTACTTTAGGAAGATATTCATAAGAATTACGTTGTACATTTACAGTGGGGGGCCCTGAGGAGCCTGATTAACTTAAAACCCCTTAAACACCTATGGCCTGCTGACAAACTTCTATTACCAGAGACTAGCCCACCAGTTTGTACAGACGTCCCAGTAGTTACTGAGTAATACACCTTAGTGTGTAATAAGCCTTTCTACATTAAGGGGTGAATTGGAAAGTAAACTGAAACTTACTAGTAAGTCTTGAAAATCAAACAAACAAACAATCACAGAATCAAGCCAGTGCTGATGTTGCACTTGGATGGATGTTTCTTAACTGGAAGCTACACCTTTGTGACCATTTAGTGGGTTGGAAGTGCTACAAGAGTGTTCAGTGTGCTGGAAGGCAGCTTTACTATTATAATACTTACCACCTCACATACCCCACTTTGCACATAGACTTCAACTCAAGAAAGGACAGATTTATAGACTTCCTTCGAGGAATGTTTTACAGCCTATGAGAGCACGTTTGCAAAATTCTCACTTTTATCCATTTTATGGCTGCTCCTCCCACACACACACACACAGTCTGTAAGCTTTGCAGTGTATTGCTTTGGCATCAGCTAATAACGCAAAGTTTCAGCAACATAAAAGCACATCCCAGTTCCAACTAGTTTCTCCTCTGCTTTGTGTTTCTTCCCCCGTCCCTCCATCAATTTACATATAGTTTATGTAAAAGGTATCTTTCTCTTTCTAAACAGATCTTCATATTTGTGCATGGCACACCCCATCAAAACAATATTGGTATATGCATACAGCAAAAGCATGACAGATAACTCATCTCATATATATTCATAAAGTCATATCATACCATGCCGAAGAAGCGACTTTCAGAAACTGGAAAAAAACAAGAAAAAAAAAATACAGTGGAAAAGAAAGAAGGAAAGAAGAAAAAAGGCAACGCGAGAGAGAGAGAGAGTGAGAGAGAGAGAGAGAGAGGGGAACAATCAATCAGAAGGCAATTCGCTGGCGGCTGCATATGCATCAGATCATGTCTTATGTCTTCAAGGATTTTCAGAGCGAATCGTAAAACAAAACTCCATTACCTCCTGCCAGAACATGCAAATGAATCCCACCATGGGGTGAGAGGGAATTAAAGAGCCTTCTCTAATCAATGACAAGCCAGGATGAAACCCTCCCATCCATTCCCTCTACTCCATCAACAAAGGAATACTACCCACCTCTTCCTTATGTAGCCACCGTTCTGCCACGGGGCAATACATACACACATACACACACACACACACACACACACACACACACATTTACACACTGTTTCCAAACATGCTGTGGTTACACTAGCCTGACCTGCCAGAATGGAGAAGATGGGCAACGGAGGCCCCTGACTGTGACAACATGCCTTGCACTGCCCTCTCTTTCCCTCTCCCTCTCCCTCTCCCTCGCTCTCCCTCTCATTAAAAGCCATGTTACTGAATTGCAGGTCTCAGGTGGGTGTTTATGAATTAGTGTCATCCGTGTGTTCGCGTGTGCTTGTGTCTGCATGACGGCAGAGAAGGTAGGGTGCCGCGTGCACACACACACACACACACACACACAGATGCGCAGGGCTGTGTAAATGACAGCCTGGGCCTGAGGATGTGTGCTGGCTGCCTGCTCCAGCTCCAGCCTCTCCTCTCCTCTCCACTCTTCTCCTCCGTTCCTCTTTCCACCCGCCTCCCACCGCCAGCCTGCTACAGCCTGCAGGTAAGGAGTCTGTGGCGCCATATGGAGCGGGGAAAATTAACAACGAGGAGAAAATCTCCACAGCAGCAGGAGGCCTCTCTACCCCTCTCTCGCTCTCTGTTTCTCACTCTCTCACTCTCTCTCACACACACACACTCATTCTACATCTTTGAGTTTTGTTTGGGGGAGAGAAGAGGGGAGAGTGAAAGAGAGACAGAGAGAGAGAGAGAGAGAGAGAGAGAGAGAAAGGGGGAGAGGATGGGGGGTGATAAAATTAATGGGGTTCAACACTTTAACACAACACCGCCGGCAATATTTGCACAGAATGGTGAAGAAGAAGAAGACGAAGAAGAAGAAGAGGGAAAAAAAAGAAAAAAGGAGGAGATTTCCCCTTACTGTTTGGTCAGATTGTGGTATTATAAATCAGACCCTGGCTTAAGTATTTTATGCCCCTGTTTTATAAATGTACATTAACCCCATTCGCCCCTCCCTTCCCTCTGGAAGGCAGTCCTGCACGAGGCCGAATCATGCTGAGGGAGATTCCATTGTCCCCGGTGTGTCCTCGCGTTTGATGCCATCATAGAGCAGAGGTCCCCCACGGAGCCTCTCCCGGCCTGGGTCATTGATTACAAAGAGCCTCCTGGTTTTTGTCTGACAGATGTGAATCTGCGCTATTTAATTTGGAGCGTTCCCCTCAAAGGGATACCATTAGCCCCTCCAATAGAAGCGCAAATAGGATTCCATTAACAACTAGTGTTTCACAGTGGAGCCGGGAAATGTAGCGGAGAACTTCATGCCACGTTTCCAGGGAGAGGGACGTCGAGAGGCCTTTTGCATAGGAAATGCATCAAGTGTGATCATGCAATGCAAAAAATAAATACATAAAAAATAAAGTTTTGGGGAAAAAGACTGTACCCTGATCAACCACATCGCCCTCTGACACTTTCGGACAGCACCCGGCCAGTGGCTGGGAGAGCGTAGAGCTACAGCACGACGGCCGGTTCCAGGCATGTCCTTGTTTGGCATCCGGGGAGGGTGGGGTTAGTTTGTTAAAATGTTAATAAGTGCAATACAGTTTTAATTTAACAGCCCTCTGCATTTCTAATCAGACCAGTGGCTGTGACTAAATGAGAAAACGAGAATTTAAGGCCTCCTCCTCCTCTTTTCTTTCTCTCTTTCTCTACCTCTCCCCCTCTCTCTCTCTCTGTCTCTCTCTCACACACACCAAAGCAGCCAGCAACAGACTCTGCCATTGTTTAGTATGTTGTCTCACTTAATAATGCCATCAGCTAACATCAGCACCACTATGGCGTATTCAGCACTCGTTTCTTTCTTCCCCTTTTTTCTAAAGTCATTCCATGCATCATCTATTGTGGGTAACCTTCGAGGGAATGTGTAGCCATAGAGGAATCATGTCAAAGAACTATACAATGGGGTGCACATACACAGGTGGCAGCAAACTGTATGGACACGCCAGTATCTAGCCTACTTACCAGCCCAATCAGAAGCTACAGTGACCAATGATGCACACATGTATTATGAATGACTGATAAGAGGCATAGGATAAAAAGACCTGGACACAGAGAGTCTCTTCACGACACGCTTATCAGTGGAAAAGCTCATCTCTGCGCTGTCACGCAATAAAACTGTGCATAAATTACTTTATGTAATCATACAATGTAGATTAGCATGATAATGGCAGTGTTAATAGATGCCGGGAAGCAGGGAGTGACAGCATTCTGAAATGAGACATGCCAGGGGCAGTGAGCTCACATGCACACACACACACACACAAACTCACTCTCACACACTCTTCAACTGGGAATAGTCAACCACACAGGCCTGGGCTCCATCACTGCAACGATGAGTGACAGGACAGGGAGCGGCTGCTCCTCATTTGCCTTCCAGCTACATCAGTACTTTACCACATCCAGAAGCTAAGGCCTCAGGAGAGGAGGTGGCAATGGGAGCTTGTGTGCAAGCATTGTTTATACATTCAGACAAGGGAGGAGGTATGCTTCATATTTGTTCAATCATTTTATTGCAGCTCAGAAGTATTTTTAACATGTTTACCTTGGTCTGAATTTATTCAGACGAGTTAATGGCACATTCTGAGGTTCTGAAGGAACAAACAGAGGTTATGAGCACCACCCTTATGACCCCCACCATGACGTTTTTTCTTTGACAAGGTATTTAACATGCATTGACCTAATACACAGCTTGATATGTCAAGCATGTAGGATATTTATTATTAAACAGGAGAGACCAGTCCTGCTGCAAAAGACAATCGGCATCTCCATTAAGTTTGTCAGCAAATGGAAGCCTGAAGTGCTTTTAACTCTCCGGGTAGACTGCAGGCTGCATTTACTTTGGACCTGATGGACCAACACCAACAGATGACATGGCACCCTAAACCATCACTGACTGTGGTACTCCACACTGGACTTCAGAATCTTCCTCCAGACTCTAGAACCTTAATTTCCCAAAGAAACACAACATTTACTTTCATCTATATAGAGAACTTTGGAGCACTGAGCAACAGTCCAGTTCTTTTTCTTCTTAGCCCAGGTAAGACGCTTCTAATGTTGTCTCTGCCTGGAGATGTCTATGCGTGGTGGCTCTTGATGCACTGATACCATCCTCAGTTGAAGTTCTTGAATGGACTTTTCTTGACAATCTTCTCAAGGCTGCGACAATCTCTGTTGTTCATGCAGCTTTTCCTACTACATTTTCCTCTTCCAGACAACTTTGCCTTAATATGCAGCACTTTGCCAACAGTCTGCCTTTTCAGCAATGACCACTTGTGGCTTACTCTCCTTGTGGAGGGTGTCAATGGTTATTATCTGGGCAACTGTCAATTCAGCAGTCTTCACCATGAATGTGCTGAAGTACACAGAGAGATTCACTGTATTTATACCGTTTGAATAGTAATTTACTCCAAATCAAATATTTTAATAATCTGAAATACTGGATTTCTGGTTTTAATGAGCTATAAGTCACACTGAAAAAGGCTTAAATATGTCGGTTTTAATGTAATGAATACAAAATATGACCGTTTGCATTTTTGACCTTTTTATGATATTCTAATATCACTAGGACACTAGTACTTTTAAACAAATGTTCAAGGACTTTTGAACAAGGTATCAATGTAACAGCTTAGGGTAGAAAAATTAAAGATATTTTCATTCATTTTAGGTTACGATGAAGGCGTGCATGAATTCCACAGGAGGATAGCAAAGAAAAAGGTCACTCTAGCTAATGTAAGGTATGTTAACTATGTGCAAGGCAAGTTAGCTAACAGTTGTGAAGACATAATGAGTAGAAATAAGGCAATTTAATGTATGTGCAAATACACTACATAACATGATGTATCTTCTGAAATAGCGTATTGAGAAATTCAGACTGACCTTGGTGTATGATTATGGTGAACACAACAGTTTGGATGTCTTTCATACCTGTCAAAATAAATAAAGACATATGACAAATGTATAAAATCATTTATAAATGTATAAAATAACTGAAGTGTTCCTTATTCAGTATCATGCAGGTTACAGCACAGAGGAGCAGGAGTTTTGGGGGTGTGGAGGAACATAGTGACAGAAGGCAAGAGAGCAGAGTCTTGGGGTTTGCATTAGTAATATATTGAGGTGTGGAGGAGTGCACTGGCGGGGTGTGAAGGAGTACAATGTTGGGGTAGTGAAGGGCAAATTATTGGGGTGTGGAGGACCAAAGTGTTGAGATGTGGAGGAGCAGAATACTGGGTACTAGAGAGCTGAGGTGTGAAGGAGCAAAGGGTTGGGGTTTGGAAGAGCAGAAAATTGGGTAGTGGAGAAGAAGAGTGTTGAAGTGTGAAGGAGCAGAATATTGGGAGGTAGAGAAATATAGTTCTAAGGTGCGGAGGACACAGGGCTAGGGTTTAGAGGAGCAGAATATTGGGGTGTGAAGCATCAAAGTGCTGAAATGTGGAGGAGCAGAATATCAGGTAGTAGAGAACTAGAGTGCTGAAATGTGAGGTGACCAGGGTTATGGGTTTGGAAGAGCAGAATATTGGGTGTGTGAAGGTGCAAAGTGCTGAGATGTGGAGGAGCAGAATACTGGGATGTGGAGGAGCAGAGTTTTAGAGCTTGGAATAGCAACATATTTGGGCTTGAATGAGCTGAATATTGAGGTCTGCAGAATTTAAAGAAGCATAGAGCTGTGGTGTACATGAACAGGATGCCTGCGTGTGGATGTGTAGAGTGTTTCAACATGGACGAGTAGTGTTGGGGTTTGGAGGACCAGGGTGCTGGGGTGTGGAGAGGCAGTACTAGGTCCAGAACTGGCCTGGTTGGGTGCCAGACCGCCTGCTGCTGGACAGACGGGAGGTGAGGGTGCCGAGGGCAGTCAGTTTAATCTCCTAATGGGGGTCCAGCGCAAGAGCAGCTAAGCTACACACAGGCTTTGAAGGGGTTTCAGTGCTCCCCACCGAAAAGCACATCTAACACTGCCACCACCATTAGTTAATCACTCCTGCAGTGAGCCTCAGTGGGACATGTGCACAAGCAAAAGACATTTCAAAGCAATCATAAGCATAGAACACTTCATAGCGAGCATATTGTGTATGTCCTGCTTAATTCCTCAAAGGCTCAGCAGGTGCAGCAGGGCATCAAACACCATAAGAGGCTATGGAAGACTACAGACTTGCACACCAAGGGGATCCACTGCATCCTGGGGCTTAATCTGAATCAGGTTGAGTTTAAGACGACACCAATTTTATTAACCCCTGATCAGGCTTATCTGCAGCCACATGCTTCACAGGGAATCAAAGCGGATATGGGTTGGGTCGGAGAATGGCACAGTGTAATCAGTGAAGTGTGGGGCCATACAATCAGGCCTCATACTGTCCTGTTGGATTTTTTTTTATCCAATGGCTGTGTCAATTGCCAATTCAATTGAGATTATGTCTTAGACCATCGATAAGTGCCAGTAAGAGGGATGTTGGCCTGTTTGTGGTTTGCTTCAGGAGGTCCTTACCTTAACAGATGGAGAATCAATAGTCTTAATCAGGGGAACATGGCGGCCATATTGAAGTGTGAAATTAAAGCGTTATTTCAAAATGTAGCCTGTCACTAACCCCTTGACTGAAGTGCTTATCATGTACCTGTGTGTAGAAACACACACAAGCATACTCTGCACAAGCACAGGAACATTTATACACACACACATGCACGCACACGGTAAGGAAGGACAATAAGCATAGTCTCCAAGGCCCACCCTGTTAAAACGCTGGGTCCCCAGCAGGGAGATGCAGCTCCACTGACCTTCTGACAGCCAGAGATGACGAGATGGCTCCATTCAAAACGAAGAGGCGGGGGGTCAGCACCATTAGAGTGCTACGAGGAGGGAGCGATGAAAATTAATTAAAGTTGGTGCGTGTGGTGAATGACGGGCGGCTCCAGCGGCCCCTCTGCATTCAGCAACAAGGCTGTGCTGGCCCGCGTCCCCCTGCGCAAACAGCCCCCCGGACACCCTGGCTATTGTACGCCCGCCCTGTGCCCGCCCAGCCACCAATAGCATAGCAATGAGGCCGCTCTCCTGTTTGTGCGAATGGTAATTACAACATGGGCAGTTTTGTGCTGGGAAACAATAGGTGGGCAGCCGTGGGGAAGGCGAGTGCAATGGTGATGTGGAAGCCTTAATGACTGCAGGACTGATGGGACCGGCAGAGCTGGAGGTATGAATAGAGAGGTAAATCTCAGTGGGCGCAAGAATGAGCAGTTACTCATTCTGCAGGAGGGGCTCCGATACATGCCGCTGCATATCATAAACTAGGGGAGTAAGAATATGCTGTGACACAATATATTGCAATGCAAACACGTCATAATGTGCATCGAGGAGATGGGCGACCTTAGCTGCTTTCTATTATTTAACCCATCCAGTGCTTGAAATGGGCCAGTACTCACATACTCATGCAGTCCAAACAGCTTTACATTTTACTCTTTGGCATAATGGGACTACTCACAAGCTGTAGTGTCAAATTCCAACCAATGGGAATTCCAGGAATTGGAAACTTTTGGGGAGGTGGAATTCAGAACAAAACTTTTACATTTTTATATTATGCAAGGAGCACTGCATGATGCTCACCTGTTCCAGTTCTCTAGAATGAGTCTAGAATGAGACAAGTAATGCTAGTGTTAGCCTAGGCAAGTAATGTTAATACTGCAAAGTCTGTAGAAACGCTCCCGAAAAAGCAGAGATGCCATTAAATATAATTGCATTTTGTTGCAAAACATGCAAAGGATGGATCAACCAAACTGCCATTAGTACATCCAGTGTCACACTCCCAACCTATCCCTCACCAGCATGTTTAAAGTCATATGTCACACACCCACCTAACCCACAAGCTGACCGTCTATAACCTAATTCATCTGCATTAACATGAACGTTAACCAAGAAAGACAGATGATGGCAACATACAGCAAAAAGGATCCACAACAGCACTCCCAGCCTGACACAGTGAAGAAAGGGCTTTAGAGAGACACTTTAGATGCACTCTGAAAATGGGCAACTATTAAGTCAGTGTCAGGAGCCACGGGGGACTAAATGATCTCAGCATCTCTCAGTGTTAACTATTCGCGTTCCCCCTGGTCTCCCTCTCATTAAAAGCAGGCTCCACCCGCCCATAGAGCTTTTTATACACACTAACTGACCAACAGAACATCTAATAGCTCTTTACAGACACACTCCAGCCCAGGGGTGCGAATGGATAGATGCTGGTGGATTTATGGAGCACTTGCAGAGAGCCAGAGCTCAGTTGACCTTGGCTTCTTCCCACATCGAAGCCTAGCAGCACTGGCAAATACAATTTATCAAGGAAAAGGAGGTTTACAAACTCGATGCAAAATTAGCAACCAGAGTGAAACTGTCATTGTGTTCTTCTGATCTATTAAAGAAAATAAATTTACACATATAAAAAATGTTTAAAAATATTTAATTGACTTAAGATTAAGTCATTCATGCCTCATTTAATTGTAGGCCACTCAGCTTGTAGTTGTCAAGGGTATTAAAATCCTGCTTTTGTTAGACTAACTGTTTCTACGGTGCAGAGAAGGCTTTCTATTAGATTTTAAAACATTTCTGCGATGATTTGATTGCATTCAGTGACAAGAGCGTTAGTGGCATCAGGATATTGTATGATCACCACCCAATCTTATCCCCAACTCCCCAAGTCATCCTTACAGTACTGGATGGAGCACCACCATTTCAGAGAACACAGTTCCACTGCTGCACAGCTCAATAATGTGGTCTTTATACCCCTCTAGCCCACGTCTGGTATTAAACACGGTGCCAAAAGGTTCCTGTCTATCTGCTCCAGAGAGTCCTATTCTATTGGCTATACTTCTCTACAGGCACTAGACAAGCTGTGTTGTGTGCACATTTGCACAATCAGTAGTTCTGGACTGAGCACCATGCTTACAAGCAACCGAAAGTTCCAATTAAATGATATCAAGCATTGATACAATCTACAAAAAAAAGCCATTTCCAGATTGAGTGAGGAGGAATCCAAAGCTGTCAAAGTGCAAAGCAAGAGTTATTCCTACTGGGCTGATTACATGAGGAAACATCAGGCAACCTGAGGCCAGAGCTTT
Source organism: Salminus brasiliensis (assembly GCF_030463535.1). Lineage (NCBI taxonomy): Eukaryota > Metazoa > Chordata > Actinopteri > Characiformes > Bryconidae > Salminus > Salminus brasiliensis. Next base: position 11,505,585 of record NC_132890.1, on the reverse strand, counting down.
TAACAGACCATGGGACAAAACCAAAAGTGCCAAGCTCCCCTGAGGAACACAAATTACATATCTGAAACGGGATAAGGTACATGTGAAACTGTCTTAGGGGTGTCTGATAAAATCTAGGTAAAACTTCCAATCATTTCATCATCTGGATTTCTTGAAGACAAATGAATGGTTTTCCAGAAACGGTCTATGAGGAATTCCTGATCCTCCAAATCAAGATCCTATAACCGGACTGAGCATGTTTCATGTCAGGTATAAGAAACCTTATGTAAGAAGATAAACTATATGGACAAAGGTGTGGGGACACACCTCTTCATCACTCAATTCAGGTGTTTCATGCAGTCCCATTGCCACAGGTGTATAAAATCAAACACCTAGCCATGCAGTCTGCACTAGCACCTCACCACAGCAAATCAGCCACGAAGGGGCAGACTACGTAAAGTTGCTAACTCCATAACTGCAAAGTTCCAAACCTTATCAATGCCTACGGATTTAGAATGGGCTGTCATAAAAGCTCCTGTAGATGTAATGTGTAGATGTCCCAATACTTTTGTCCATTTAGTGTCAAGTCACCTTACCGAACTCACATATCTAACAATGCATCCCAGACACTATCTCTGTTACATTTAAAGAGATGTCCTTAGCCACAAACATTACTCTGCTTCTCATTTGCTGGTTGTCGGGGAAGTTGACCCCTCGGTCTACCTGTTGGCTGCTCTTGCATGCTGACCGAGACAGGCTTTGTAAAAGAGCCCTGAGTGCTGAATAATTCAGATGACACTAAACAGTGCTGTGCAGTTTCAACCCTGTGTACCCTTCTTCGGAGGGGTTATAGATGAAGTAAAAGCAGCCCACTTTATGAGGATGCGGCACAGATGTGTTTAAAGTGAGCTTGAATGGAATTGGATAGTAGTAAGCATTCAGACAGAGTGTTGCAAATTCTGTCAGGCCCAAGAGGATCACAGAAGAAGCCTTGACTTGGTTAAGAATCTTAGGATGTGAACACAGAAACACAAAAAGCTAAGAAATGGACCGAAATATAGGGGAGGGAGGGAAGAAGGGAAAAAGAAACCAATGCCAAAACAGCTCTTGCTGAACTCCACACCAAAGGTTAAACAGTTCAATTACAACATGAGCATTGTGTGTTCACCTACCAATAAGAGGGTGGCAATTACAGTCTCTCCCCCAAACACAGCCATTCATCACCCCCTGCTTGTGTGTGCCTGTAGACTGTGAATCACGTGGCCGGGGCAGGGTGAACATCACCGGCTGCTAGAGCCAAACAGATCTACTCTGTGCTCTGGAGACAACTCAGGAAGCTGCTCTAACCTGCAATCTCTATGACTCTCCTCTGGACTCTGAAATCGTTCAGTTCGGTATGGCCTAGAGCGAGAACCTTTCACAAAAGTCATACAACATACAAAGGCTCTACAATGCGACTTTTAATCTCAATCAAGTTTACTTCTGATTTTCTATGTATGACAGACCAAGCAGGAGACGTGAACGTGATGGTACAAGCGCCGAGCGTGCAGCAGGCGGTAAATACAGCTGCCCCAGCAGTAACTAAGCATCACGCTTCAGAGATGCTCTGATAAGCACTGGTCGGGTGTTAGGTGGGCCGACTCGGGTCTATGGGCGAGCCACGTCGGCCCATTCACAGGGAAGCGTGGCCCCATCAGCCTGTCAGCACCTGGGCAGCCTCACTGATAGCATTACACACACAGCCCTGCAGGGCTTTGGGTTACAGCCCGATTAAAAGAGAAGACCTGATGATTTAATTATGATACTGGCTCTTTCAGACACTCAGCTCAGGTTACTGAGAGGGGACGGAGAGAGAGCGGGAGACGTAAGCCAGGTTTAGCTTAATGACCGTGACGATCATTTTCACATTTAATCTCTTAGGGAAGGGCAGGCATGTGTTGTGACATTTATGATCATGACACACTAAAAACAAGTGCAGTCTGAGACTATGCTAACACTGGTTTCTGAACAAGAGGTTCAGAAAGGTTCCCTAGCTATTTAGTAGTTGTTCCCAAAGTGTCCCTTAACTACAGTACTATGTGAACCCACTCGCTTGTTTGTTAAAGTGTTTTTTTTCCTGCAGTTCAGCACCTACACCATCAGCCATAACATTAACCTGACATACAGGGAAGTGAATAACACTCATCATCAAGAGGTAAATATATTAGACAGCAAGTGAAAAGTCAGTCAAGAATCAGAGAATCAGAGAAGAGACTGGTCTAAGCTTCTCTAAAATGGCAAGTCTTGTGGAGATGTTACCATCATGCCTCTGTCAGTACCTACCAAAAGTGCTCCAAGAAACGACAATTGGTGAACCGGCAGCAGGGTCACAGCCACCGGAGCCTTTTTGATGCCTGTGAGGAGTGAAGGCTAGCCCATCTGATCCGATCCCTCTGAAGAGCTACTGTAGCACAAATTGCTGAAGTTAATGCTGGCTATGTCTGTGGAGTCCATGACTTGACAGATCAGAGCTGTTTCAGTGGCAGTGGGTAGCTCACACAATATTAGGAAAGGTCGCCGCTAATTCTGAGGGAGGGATCTGCTTGTTCGGTTGAGTTGGAAGATTAGTAATCATAAAAATATGATATAATAAACAAATATAAATGTATACAACATAAACATAATCAACAACAACAGCAATAATAATAATGTTATATATATATTTTTAGTTTCTCTGCAATAGACTTTTCTGCACTGCTCAGGGGCATTCCTGCCTTGCACCCAATGATTCCGGGTAGTTTTTGAACCCACCATGACCCTGACTAGAAATAAGCATATAAAAAGATGAATGGAAGGCTCGATGAATAAACTATTTGTGGCCTTTATATAGATTTCGTTCAACTGAAATGAATAGTTTTTTCATTATTAATTACATTTTCATTTACAAAGCTCTTCAGGAAACACTCGCAGAACTGACTCGTTCTTTATTCATATTCTTCTTAAGTTTGTCGTTATCCTCCAAGATTGATCATTTTTGGGAAACTCACCCCTAAACAGGAATACACATAAGCACACTAATCTAAACAGAAGTACTGTTCATCTATATGCTTTGCTGAGCAGTACCACTTCTCTACACAGCAGCTAACGGTAGAAGCGAATAGTAACACCAACGGTAACACTGTACCACGCTCCTCACAGAAGCCAGACAGAGTGAGAGCTGTGGTTAAGACAGTGGTGTCCAGTTACCTCTGCGCACTATAGAGGTGTCTGAGCACTTTAATTAACACTAAAATCTCTTTGGACCCAACTCAGCTGATCCCAATTACAGCGGGACAATGTTGTTGAACAGTCCACCTGTATTTTGGAGCCATGACTTGCGAGGCTTCAAAACTTAATGAGACCAGCATTTGGCTTTTGCCAAGCATAGTGCTTCTGCCCTTCTTTTCCCATAAAGGACTTCACTGAGCAGATGGCGGAAAGACTTTGCATGTGTATGAATGTGAGGTGTGCTCTTCGTAAATCAGCATCTGCTCTAGGGGCCTCTTCGCTCCTTTTAGTGTTGATGGCTTACTTTTCCTTTGAGCCGCAATCAATACCTGTTAAGCAAGACTTTCATTTCTTAATTAAGTGGGAAAGGAGATATTAATTTTGAAGCATAAGGAGCCTTATGGTGCCTGGCATTTGATAGTGATTACCCTGTTCCCTGTACACTAGCAGAAAGGTAATTAGACTTCTGTCAGCACAAGATGTTTTTCTCAGCCATAATGATACAGCCTTTAAACAAATAAAGAGGTGCTGGATGAATTCATATGGTGGCCCATTCATGCAGCGCCGAAGCCATTACTAGCATGTGTCTATGCATTTGCTTTTTTTTCATGAGGTCATGCCCATTGTGTGGTCAAACGTCTGACACACTTTTACCAGCGTTTCAAATACAATTTTTAAGCCATATTAAGAAGACTTCAATACAAACTATTTATTTCTGAGCTTGGCGCATGAGCAATTTGAAAGGAAGCTGTGCTGAAGGGGGCGAAAGGACACAGAAACAATTTTGCTGAATATTCATCCCAGTCTTGGTCATGCTAAATAGAAGCGTGCAAAGAAGAAGATGCGGCTCAATCGGCCTCGTACAAAGAAAGTGACCCGCATTCATGTAGTAGACATGCGCTAACCTTGGTGAGTGAATGGGGAGCCAGCAGGTCCCGTTTGACTGACAGCTCTTTCCTCCCCTAGCTCGGCTGACCCGCGCTACACCGCTTCCGTGTCCCGCTCCCTCCTGTCTCTTACTTACACTCCAGCCTGGCCTGTAATGAAAGCTTGGCCATGCACTATTCATGGCCCTCTCTAAAAGACCCCTCTCTCTCCGTACACAAAGTCCGGCCAGCTCTGGGGAGAGACAGGGATCAGTTCGCTAGCCGAGCGCGATACAGGCCAGCCGCAGATATCAATTCAGATACTGCACGCAGGTCAGCACCGAGCATCCATTAAAAACTCACCCCGCATCCACCAGGCCCAGCGGTGGTCATACAGCAGCCAGATAGCGAGGTGCCTCTGCCTTCAGTCACACTCAAAAGATGATGAAGAGAAAAAGAAAACACATATAAAGACTCTATTATGACAAGGCCAGGGTATTGATTAGGCTCTGCTCTTTTCCTTTTCACCAGGCGTGCCCAGCTTTGATTACAGTATGAGGCAGTAATTAAAGAGAACTATTCCTGTGTGAAAATGTCAGACTTTAGAGTTTCTAAGAACACAAGTGCTGTTTGTCTGAGTATGTGTGTATAGAAGTCAAGGTGAAATGGTAAAATGCATGTACCGTTTGTAGCAGTATAAACAGCCAAGTAGCAAACAGGTCCCACCAAGGAACTGGCTGGATACCTTTCCTGGAGAGCAGTATAGAGGGGGTAATCTCAAATACTTTACTCTGCAAAAAATAACCATACATTCTCAAACATAGAGTTGCTACAAATGGTTCTTTGAGCAAGCTATGGAAGAACCAGTTTTGGCTCCATAAAGACCATAAAGAAGATTTTTGTAAAAGCGTGAGTGCGAAGAACCTTTACAGCGACTTCTCCAGCAAGACCTTTAAAAGGGTTTTTTAAACATCTCTTGTACAAAATGATTCTTAGCAGAACCAAAAATGGTTCTTCTATGGCATCATTCAATACTTTTATACAGTACAATCATACAACACAAAATAAATGACTGACTGTTTAAAAAACAACTAGCAGTGTATAAAGCACATAGGTAGACCTGACCTGAGGAGGGGTTAGATGAACAATCTCACTCACACACTCATTACACATCACTCTCTTTGTGGGTATATTTCCATTACCATATCTACTACTGTAGCTAAAACTATACCTAAACCTAAAGCCGAGCCTAGCCATAAATTCAGTAACCCCCCTTAAATCGTTTTGTCCTTAAAATATTCAAATATTATTAATCAAATAAACAAATATACAAGCTGCTTCAGAGACCAGTCAAATGTTCAAGTGTCAAGTGTCGTCCCATCATCCCATCCCATCCATTAGGTCCCCACAAAGAGCTAAGTACATGACCACACGCTCACAAACAGACTGAAATGGGAACATTTTCCATTTTCCTGGTGCTATTCACATCAGCATTCCACTTTTGGCATGTCTGGTGGAAGAGTGCAACCCAATCATTTCATCTCCATGGAAAAGGGAAGAAGAGCTGGTTGGTGAGCGGGCTGTGCTGAATTCAGAGAGCAGCTGTAAATGAGACGTGCTTATCCCTCACTGCCATAAAGAGAGAGAGAGAGAGAGAAAGAGAGAGAGAGAGAGAGAGAGAGAGAGAGAGAGAGACAGCGCTCATATGGATTTTCTGCACGGTTCAATTGAGTGAGAAGTTGTTTGGCTTGCAGTATTGACTTTCGCGGCACGCCGGAACGCAGGGCAGTCAGGTGCTTTTGCTCAGCTCCAATTATACTGTCGTAAAAAAAAAACTCAGAGTATTAATGAGGTACTCTGTCTACTATAAAACATTAAAAGGTTAGTGGAAACACTGGAGGAACCTAAATAAGGTCCACGTAATTCTCCATAAAAAACGAAGGCACAACAAAAGCTCTAGGAGTCTAGGAGTCTTAACAAGGCGCTTCATCATTAATATAGTGCGGTGCTGCTTCCGAGATTGTTCTGATATTCTGCATGGCGGTAATCAATAACGGCAATCAGCGTGGAGTGTTTTAGTAAGGCCAGATTGCGTCTCTCCATTAAATGGGGGTCTTGAAGGGTGAGGAACGCAAGAGCGTTAAGGGAATGTGGACGGTGCATCTTGTTGATAGAAAAGAACGGCCTTCCCAGACTACAGCTGGTGAAACAAGCCCAACTCTCGGTGTCCAAATCAATACACGTTCTACTGCCCTAAAGATCAGAAACTATAAATACTTCTGATTCACTGCTGTGCTGCAGCTATAACAGACCGAAGGGACACGGGCAGGGTGAGAATAAACACAGAGACACACACACAGGCAGAGGGTCATCTTGAGTTCGGTGGCACAGAGAAGAGAGAGATCAATACGGCGTTTGCTGTTCAATTCCGAAAACACATAGAAACATGAATGTGATGGAGGGGCTGAGTGACATTTATTTGGCCAAGGCCAGTTCATTTGAGTTTGATAAAAGATGTCAAGGCAAAATGAGAGGCTGCCTCTCTGTCGGCCATGAGAGTAAAGGGAAAGTCGGACAAAAAAAGGTAAGAGGACACATGTATCCAATTCCCCCTACCACCAATTCATGTCCAGACACACGTACACAGACCTGTCACACAGATCACATCAACAAGGGCTCCACAGCAGCATGGTAGACTATTCCATTAATAAGACTGGCAGTATATATACCACTATACAATGTACCATACAGCATTATAAGAATGTAAAAAGATGCAATAATGTGACATTATCATTTCAGGTTTTGTTTGTTAAGGCAAAATCGTGGTGCGAATAATCAGCCTTTGTGAGAAGTAGCAGCTAGATCAGCAGGGGCTTGTGACAGCGGCACTCAAAAGCGTGAAGGTCACTGTATATAAACTGGGGAGCCCAGGGAACAGACAAAATAAAATGTAATTATAACCCTTTTTGCTACTGTTAACTTTTAGACAGAATCACAGCCTTGCGGAGATGGAAACACTGTAGCAATTCCATTTAGCTTCAGTGGGCAGTGTGAGAAAAAAGCATTAAAAAAAGAAATAAAAGAAAACTCCTTTTAGTCAAATAGCTGAGGACTGGGGGAAAGAAAGGAAATATATAGTCAAACAGACCACAAAGATCTACAACACACACAAACAAGCAGTATAAATAACCAGTGTTAAAGGGCAAAAATAGTCCCATATTCAATGACTTAAAACATGAGTACAAGGGCCAATATGAATTACATTTTTTTGGGGGGGGGGCTGTCGTCAAGAGATTGTTTAGTAAAGCCATTGGTTCTATAATGCTTAAAGCGTTCTTTGGCTAAATGCTTTTTCGCATACATGAAAAACCTCATGTCAAGGAAAATGTCATAGCAATATTGGCTTTCAATGATTTCTTTGAACTGTTTCTGGTGCAGAACGAGTTTACAACATAGTTTTGTTTAATAGAAAAACAGCTTTGGGGCTTTTCTGAGATCAACAAAAGGCCACAACTTTACATACAGGGTCAAAAATATACATACACCCACTTAGATTCTTAAAATGTCTTTTGACTTGCCAAGGTCAAGGACTCTTAACCTCCTGTTAGCAATCATGCTTGACTACATCTGATAGCTTCTCTGCTTCGCATATAAAGAGTTTGTTTGACAGCATGTACTGGATTGGCCAACATTCAGCACAATAAGAAAGTCCAAGGATCTCAGTGCAGATCTGAGAAGGATGATTGTAATTTTACACAAGTCATGAAATATCTCTTGAACTGTCATTTCTAAACAACTCAAAACCTCAAGATAAGTTCAAACAAGTTCTGCATCTGGTCAAGGTGCAACTTGCTAAAGAACATTTACCATAATGTTCCTTGAAAGCCCAGTAGTGCAATAGCGCCATAATATTCATGTCAATGACTGGGGTGTGTAAACTTCTGATCACAAGCGCATGCACATTCTAAAGTCTGTATTTTAGAAATGTGTATTTGTTAAATTGTTTTTTTTTTAGTGTGCTTCCATTTGTTGACAAAATGCCTTGTAATTCAGCCAAGAGACAAAAAACGGGCCTAAAACCTTACAATTTCCTAACACACACACACAAACTCCATCAAACCATCCTATCATGGTTGTGTATGTCAGACTTTAAATATCTATCAATATTACATCACCTATATCAATAAAGCTCTTTGGTGTGTATGCGAGTGGGAAGCTATTCGATAGCTGATTTTAGCCCAGCACAATCTTTGTGTCTCTAGGCGACTCAGGCTGATATTAAGTCGATATCTGCTGTCAGAGTTCATTTTGGTAAGACATGTAAGACAGAGTGGGGCTAGACACGACAGGTACGCCCCCCCACCATTCAAACTGTTCCCTTCTGGCAGCCAAGAAAATATAAGGTGCTTATGTACAGTCACAAATACTGTCTGTGCATGGTAAAAAACAGACAACCCAATAAAGAGGCTTGAAGTGTCATAGCCAGGAACAATGCATATCAGCCCAGTAAGCCTGGATAAAGATCCCTCGCCTTGGCCTGCTTCAGAGGGGAAGTGAAGAGCGTGCGGGAGAGAAATCAATAAAGAACCAGTCATTCAGAGGGCCACATGTGTCACAGTCAATAGGAGTTAATAGGCCCGGGCTCGTCTCAGCAAAGAGGCTGACCAGGGCTCTATGCTGCCTCTCCATCACCTTCTTGAGACAGCTTAATACATACTGATAGACTGACTGCCTAATGCCACATCAGCCCGAGCCAAGTAATAAACAGGCATGAATAATAGGCCTGGATTAAGATGCTGAGCGCTAAGAGCCGGACTTTGCATTTCAGGTTAGGGGCTACGCTCTATTGAGAATGCATGCTTGAGTGCAAACAAGAGAATACAATCAGTCCAGCAACCACTCCATAAGCAATTTCAAGGTCTACTTTGTATGTGTACATGCTTTTAGAACTACGAGTAAAAGCAGTGGTGTCTAATGTAGTAAACCAGTTAAGCCTTGTGCATGTGGTGCACAACTGTTTTTCCTACACACGTGCAATTTGCAGACCTTCTGCCACAGAGAATCAGCATCTCAGTTCAGTGGAGATTGTCCAAACAGAAGATAAATGGCAAAAAATGAGCTAGCTAATTGGGGTCTGTGGGTCACATTGTTTGGTCCAGTTACACATTCTCCCCCTCATTAACATCCATTAAGACCTCATTTAAGGGGATCTAATTTTTTAATTGATTCTGATTTAATTAATTTGTAATTAAAGAGGACCTCGGGAGAAGTTCTGAGATTTGTACAACCCTGTTGAAGAAATACATTGAAAAAAAACAGAAAAGAATGACGAATATGACGAAACGAATATGCAAGAAATGAGATTTCATGTTTACTGTTTACATACTTAGCTCAATCAGAAAGAGTAAATGCATGTATATACATGTCCCCTTTCTGATGAATATATATATATATATATATATATATATATATATGTATATATATTACATGTAGCAAAAAAATACAAATGGTGATGTCTGATGAAATCTGATGAAAAATAACACAGACATTTTTTTTTACTCAGAAACTCATGGGAAGAGGAGTATCCATTGCATTCAGCTCTTGGAGAGGGGATAGGCTACACACAAAAGAAACTGTAATCTAAGCTAGAAATGTCTAAGAGAAGGTTTAGTAGTATTTTATTAAGCAAATTAAACAGAGGTAACTCAAATCACCCCTTTTTGGAAAATTGCATGGTTTATCATAATTATGCATTTTGTGGAGTTCTGAATATTTGACCACAGCTGTTTTGGTTGTAGCCCCTTTGTCCTTTCGTTTATTCATCATGAATGAACCTACCTTGAAGAAAAAAAAAAACTTCAGGCTAGCAGCATAAAGTACATCACAAAAAAACATCAAATTTCTATCACACCAAGAACGGGAATTCCATACATTTGTAATGGAACACAAAGGTGTCTAACAGGAAAATGGGATGTGTGAAGTCCTGGCTCCAATTGACATTTCAATAAGTAGAACACAACGCTAGCGATCCATTCCCAACTTTCCTGAAACAATTATTGAGATGGTCGCTCTAGGCCATGTGTGTTCAGGCTCCCCGGAGCCCGGGCGGCTGGAACAGTAATTGACTAAATTGTAGAACACATCGGGGCCATTTACTGTACAAATGTGCTGAAAATGAATCGTTTAAAAAGAAATGAGGGTGACTCTCAAATTAGCAGAGAAAATGATTGAGATGTGGCTCAGGGAATTAGGAAACGTGATTTAGAAGTCTGCTGAAGCTACGCCGTGTACATGTGTGTGTGTCTGAGTGAGTGTGTGTGTGGGACAGTGTGTGCTTATGAGTGGTCCAGTTTTACACTCCACACAACTCTGACTTGTATTTAAACACCCGGGTATGCACACACAGACACACACACACACTTAATGAGATTAGACCAATATATATACAGTATACGGTACTGTGCAAAAGCTTCTGTGAAAATTAGAATTATGGAGCTCCTCATCTGGGCAGTAAGTGTCTCAGTAAAACACTATTAATATAGAATATTAATATTATTATATTAGAAAACAAACAAATTATATGAATACAAAAGTAGTGGTTTTACGTGTCATTAACCCCTTCTGCCCTGTATATAAGCCCACACTGTGCCATTCTCATATTGACATGACTGTTATAACTAACATCAGTTTCATAGGCCCCAAAATAGAACCCTGTGGGACCCCACCATATATTTTAACCAAACAGTTACCAAATATTTCACAAAATGTTTTGCATTAGGAAGGATAACTGAATAATAAACACATGGCTCAATGGGTTAAAGCATTTCCAAAGCTCTTCTAATAAGAATCGAGTATTAATAATAGTTATCATCCAACAGCTGTTTTGGTATATCAGTGCTTAAGGTAAAATCAGGTTTGCTGGTGATGAGATTGAACAAATCTACATACTGGCTAGAGGTGTCCAGGTGTCCAACTACTGTCTTCAAAATTAGAAATTCCTCTTACTTTTGACTGGATTGATGTTTACCTGCCTCTGTTCTAATGTGATCTGGAGGCTTAACAAGCAAAACACTCTTGTTCCTGAGAGTGGTTTTAAATAATGTGCTCAGCTCTGTGCAGTACTGTATATCACAGAGGTGGCTAACTAACATTTGAAATAGCATATCAGTTTGACAGCATTAAAAACATATTGGTTTAGCATGGTTAGCTCCTGGTAATCTGTCACTGGCTTTAAACACTGCTGGACATAATGTAGCTCAGTTTACATAATGCAATATGAACAGCAAAGTGGCTTTTGCTTGATTAACTGTATAACATGCTTATGTTGAGACTGGGTAAGCTCAAATTTCACCTGTTTTCTGTGCTGTATCCTGGGTGAGTGATAGATAGGAAAAGGGGTGTTAGTCATTACCTTAGTCCAGGAATCCAAGAAGTACATTAGTAAATGTAAAATATATATATATTTAAAGAAATTAAACAAATATGACAAAAACACCCTTAACAATTCACAACATACAACACATAAATGTCTCACAGGTAGGATTTTCAGTGAAAAGCTCTGCTGCGAGCCAAGTTAGGTCACAATATTTCCTGAAAAAAGCAGCAACAACAAAGGGCAGAGTCACAGATCAAAGGACACAGTCCAAGATTGGTTTCAATGTCAAGCGCTGCGAGGTGTTGGAAAGAGTGATCTTAGCTACACATTACAGGGTGTACCCATTTCCTAAGTACAATTCCAATAAATTACACAGGCTGGTAAAAGGCCTGACAGATTTGATTGATTGTTCTGCAGCTACTGTGTTGATTTTTGCCTGTTGTGTCCTTTTTGCCCCCCCTCCACCTTTTCCTCCCAGCAGCTTTTGCCTCTTAATCGTCTCATGCAGTCCTCAACCAATTGACAGTAATTTCTGAACTTGTGCTCGGTGGCCCGTGGAGCTGTGTTTAATTGAAGAATTTACGACGATGAACAATCAAAGGTTCCCGAAATCGCTTGTCAGCAGGGACCTTGGTGCCTCGCAGTGATTATACTTAGGTGATCCGTGGAAATGATGCACACGAGTACGTGTATGTCTGAACATATATGTATACATGCGCATGCACATGTACGAACGCATGGACGAAGAAAACAAATGTATAACTAATGTGCATACACGCACTTATATACACATACACACACACGCACTCAGACATATACATACAGATAATCAGACAGATGCAGACCTACTTGCACTCATGGCCTGGTGAAACACTACAGTTGTTTCTGAATTTGCACAGGTCCTACCTACCTACACTGCAAGTCATTATACAGCCTACTGTATGAGAGATTGATTGTTTGATGCATTGACCTAAAGCTACGTACAGAGACGAACATCAGAACACTCAAGTGCTCAAAATGTTCACCGGCCTGCCTGTCCACGACATGAGCCGCCACCGGCTATTTTAGAGCAATGTCTAGGTAATCTTTCTTTAATGGGAAATTTGCTGCTTATTGATCTGCACTTTGCAATGCCTGCCAGCCGCACTCCAATCACGGGAGCTGTCAAACACAGTAAAGGGGCCCTACGCTACCCTTTGTGTGTGTGTGTGCTGTCACAGGATGCTACTCTCACATAGCTGTCACACTGCGTGTCCTCTTAATGATGCTGTACAGTACAGTTCAACACAGTACAGTGCAGTCCACGGCTTAGACTCGGGGGGCTTCCGTGCAGTCCACTAGTTCTGGTATCTTTCTACAGGGCAAATGTGTACTAAGATGCCTGTGCGAGTATGTGTGTGTAAGAACTCTTGGTCACAGACGGAGCCGTGGTCCACTGGCCATGGCCATTAGGCGATATGATTTGCTATTCCGATCCTGGCCGCCTTTCCAGCCCATTTCCCCTCTGCACAATAACATAAAAGGCCATTTTTTGTTCAATATCAAAGACTCCAGCCGAATAATCACAAGGGTGAAACTGTAACTATTATACAGGTACCTCTGGGACATCCCCCCGCAGCAGGGGTGTGGAAAAGTGGCGGGCTGAGGAGTTTCTGGGGGGCAGCGTGCATGTTTTGGCTTTTGTTCCCACATCTGTTTTTAATTACTTAATTAGCCTGATCACTTACCGACGCTGGCACCGACATTTCTCCAAATGTTAAATCATAGCCCAAAGTTGTTCCATCGAAACGGCGGCAGCGACGCTGAAATGGATCATGAAAAATGCATCGACGATAATGTATGTGGATAGTGGGCTAATTGAGCCAATTAAGGATAAGGGGCTGGGTTGAGTGAGAGCGGTACAGACGGCGCCCTGAAGCAAAGGGCTCTGACACCTCTGATCTACTGCTTCAGCTCTACCCGTTCAAGCCTCAGGTCATATTTCAGCAGACAAAAGGACTTGTCCTTAGTCTACTGCTCTGGTTCAAAATCGACATTAAAAAGCTAGCAGTATGTCCTTACACAGGACAGAGTGCAGGTCTGGGCAGCAAGGTTAAAACAACAGAGTCAGGACAGGGATACAAAAAATGTTACAAAATTAAAAGAGCAAATGACAAATTATAATTGCTACAGCTAATTTGATTATAACAAATAAAGCCATTACAATTAATCTACTATATATCATATAATCATCAGATAAAATTCAAGTAGCTCTCAGCATGGGGAAAAACAGCACATCAAGAAGATGGCTAGAAAAGGCCTTTGATAATTTGTCTGCCTTGTAATGTCAAATATGTGGCATAAAGAAGAGCAAGGCACAAACTATCACAAAATCTAACATGAATGTTTTATAGACTTAAACAGGTTCAGGTCATCACGCTTTTAGCCATGTCCTCACACTGCTCAAGCAACCTCATCTCTGAATTCCAAAATTACAGAAAGACACATGGTAGGTGAGCTGGCCATGCTAAATTGCACTTAGCTGTGAGTGTATGGGTGAATGGCTACGTGTGGTACCCTGCAATGGACTGGCTTCCTGTGCAGGAGGTGTTTCTGCCTTGCACCCAGTGATTTCATGTAGGCTCCAAACTCCAGGCAACCTTGACCAGAAAGAAACGGATAAGAAGATGGATGGATTATTTTAATGTTGTCCTCAGAGGCTGTACCATATGCACTGTTTTAAAGCACATAACCAACTCAGAGAGAAAAGTAGCCAGGCTAAAGTACAGCCACCTTACAGTGGGGTTAGTGTTAAGACTATGTGACAAATAAACCTCCCGTAAGAGAGTTCAATAGCTTCCCATATACACTGCAGTACATTTTCTGGAGCTTTCTGCATACAAAGCCATCACAAACATGGAGTGGGCGTGCCAATATATATTTATGTGTGTTTTTGGGCTGGAAGGCTTGTCTGGTTAAAGAACACAGAGCTGTATGACATTGAATGTGGATTGGATTAGATTTTTTTTATCAACTGTTATATTATGCACCTCAGTCTGTTACAAATAACACTAAGTTTTGGGGTAAGTTGTTTGGCAACACAACGAGTGGCAACTAAAAGCAGCAAAAAACTCTTTATAGAAATCTTCTATAAATATAAAAAAACAGTCTGTTTAGACTGCATGGTAAAAGCAGTGGAAAAGGCCTTGACGCAGCGTGAGCTAAGGCCTGGGCAGAGATGGATGATTTGGTAGGGTTAGAGGACCAAGTCTCCCTAAAAATCCAAATCTGTAAAATCACCCCCCTCCCAAAATAAAAAGACATATTGGAGCCCTACGGTTGTGATTTCCTTCTTGCTATGGATGCATAAATAAACATAGAAATAAATACACAGAGGACACAGGCTGTGAGTGGCTGGCCAAGTGGGGCAGCTGTTATTAAAAGGGCTATTTATCACTGTCACCCTGCCCAAGATTCATCGCTCTCTGCCCGCCAGCGTTGTCAGTAGGCCGCACAGGAACAATGAGGCTCATCCAAGCAGTCCTAGCTACAATGGACACGCACACACACATGCACAGAGGAACGTATACACCCTCAAAGATCAGGCAAAAGGGACCTTTTGGCTTGACAGCCCTTGTGAACGCAGGTTTGTATGGACCGACGTATGCACTATTAAATGTCACTATTAAACACAGGTCCGTAGAGTACAGTATATGGCGGTGATGCACGTTAACATAGCGCTGAATGCAAAGATTCGGCAAACCTATGGTTACTCCCCTCCTCCACACAATCACACCTTTCATTTTACGCACTGCTGCTTTATTGATTATGGCAACAATTACCCACTAATCTGTGCAGGCTGTATTAAGTGAATTCCCCCTTTGTTGGACAATAACTAAACAGGGCTGTTTCCCAAACACCATCGCTCAGCCTGAGGGGACAGGCCTGCGCAACTCCACGCTCATCATCATTAGCAGCCACAGATAGAGTCTTCTCCTCAATTAGTTTAGCCCTGCACAAGGACTGGGTGGTAGCAAGGGCACACACATACACACACACAAACACATAGCTCTTACAGATGCCTTCATCCTCACAATCTCCAAAGTAGTGTCATCAGTGTTTCCTAGACTGAGATCAGTGATTTTTCATGTATGTTGACATAAGGATCTATGATCAGCACTAGAGCTGCACGCTATGGATTAAACTGATGTCCATATTTAATATTTAATTTAACTATAATAATAAGATGCATTTAACAGCATCTTACAGGGTGGTTTCTGACTTTTGATTTACCATTTACACTCACCAAACATTCTATTAGGAACACTATACCAATACTGAGTAGGGCCTCACTTGGCTCTCAAAACGGCTTCAGTTCTTAGTGGCATTGCTTTCACAACATGTAGGAAACAGTGTACTCCAAGCAGACAGGACCGCATTGCGCAAGATGTAGATATTTCAGATCCGGTGACCAGAAAAGCCACTGAACTCAATGCCACGTTCATGAAACCAGTTTGAGATGACTTTTGCTTTGGGACACAATGCCTTAACATTCTTAACAAGTAGCTAGAAAGTGGTCAGTAGTAGTAGTAGCTTTAGTAGTTAGAAAATGGGTTAATTGTGGCCATGAAGGGATGAAAATGGGCTCTGGCACTGAAGTGATGATTGACTGGTATTACTAGGATCAAAGTCTGCCAAGAAAACATTCACCTCACCATTACACCCCTTCCACCAGCCCGAACTGTTCACACAAGGCAGGTTGGATCCATAGATTTCATTTTAATATTTTTATGATTGTGTGAGGCAATCATGTCACCATGGACCACAATCTTGCAGAATTCATGTCTCAAAGAACTGAAAAACAACCAATAACCAATGCTATTCACAGTGCTGTACATGGCACAGCACCTGGAGCAGAGGGGGTGGGCAGTGAATGTGTTAGGGTCAGCATTGTCACAAGATCAGGTCTCAGCAAGTTACATTGACCTTCAGTGTCACAACCTGCATCTCCTCTTTCCTTTAACACTCCACTCAGCTGGTCTAGCCCCCCTCCCAAGCTTAATCAAGTGCTTGCTTAACCAACTCGGGCCTCCTTAATTCCTATTAATTAGGTATAATAGCAATCCTCTCATCTGGAATTAACGACAGCCCAGCAGAAACCCCCCGGTCTCGGCGGAGCTGCAAACAGTCCAGACAGCACATTCCTCCTCCATTATGCGATGTATGTACATAGCAGTGTATAGATGAGAATGGTTAAAATTCATAACCCTCGCATAAGACCCCCATCAAGTCTGCTCTACACCTGTATTGCATTTTTTGCCTTCAATCAGCAGCTTTTGGAGCAGGGCACGCGCGGCCGTCTTCCCATGAGGAGCAGAAAGCCATTACAGCAAGCCGGGGCTCATTTGCAGAAAGATTGGAGATCTAACGTCACATTTGAGGGGGTGAAAAAAGGGTATCACTGTGGAGGAACAGGAATGATTTATTCCACTTTTAGTTTTCAGAAAGATTGCTCCTGACTGCTGGCTTTCTTAGACAGAGTATTTAAAGTGGATAAGTGTTCCACTGCTGAGTATACGATTGGCAATACTTGTGCGTGGTAACAGCATTGAGCATGTGAATGAATAGAAACACACACACAGACACACACAGACGCACAAACCCATTTTGGAGGGATGGAAAAAATGCCCAGTGCCTTGACTTGTAACCTTTGTTAGATGCTGTTGATCCCCCTGAGGGAGAGATTGTGACCTTACAAACATCAGCTGCTTGAACTCTGCTGACCCCTGAGGACTCCTTTGACACACCTTGTAGAGAGCCTCAACATAAAGCTTTCGAGTCATTGGAAAGTGGCTGAATTACAGCTTCACAGACATTGGTCCTATCAGCACACAGGAAAAGGACAGCAGTATTGACGACTGAAGCCAGATCAAACCCGTCAACCAAACACTGTGTATGCACACTGCAGGCATAGCATGGATTACAAAGTGGGCTGTAATGACCGAAAAGGAGTCTGGTCACTGTTCAGGCTGACATAAGTCAAGCCCAAAAGCAACAACAGCATTGCTCTCTACACGAATAAGGCTCCCTGTGAAGCCTGGGACAGCAGTGTGAAATTTCAATGGAAAGCACAAAGAATACCCAAATAAATAATTATTTCGGGAATATTCTTATTATGCTTTATGAAAAACAGATTAAATGCAGCCTGTGGCGACAGGAGCATCAGTACAGGCTGGCAGGGGGTAAAAGACAACCTAGAGGGGGAGGCAGAGGGTGGCGTCTGCTTTTTAATGACCCGAAACTTTAAATACTGCATAATATATAACAAAAATGGATACTTCATTTAACTCTCACAATAACTCACAGAGAGACCATTAGAATCCATTACTCTTAATGTCAACACTGTAAGCAGTAAATATGGATGAAGGGAACATGATATGAGCACCAAGGGAGACACAGAGGGGAAAAAAACATAAGCCATAATCAGCTAGCATAGGGACAGAAAACAATGCATTATGCTAAATGTTCAAAATGACTGTCACAGAAATTAGAACAAAAATACAAACACATGGGAATGTGGGGCGTAAATCCTGAGGACGGACGGATCAGCACCAGTCACAACCTCTGAAAGCACTAGCAATTTCGAAATCGCAAGTGTGAGGTTTCCATCAACATGATGACACACAGCAATTAAAAGAAATACACAGATTTATCTCTATCTGCCACTCAATCTGTATTGTATTCTCAAGATGATAATTTCCACATGTTCCCTGTAATCACGAAAAGAACAGAAAGCAAGTAGGAAGAGAAGGTAATGGGCAGTTGCTTCAGCAAAACCACTGACTATGGTAATCAACTATACGCTACAGATGCTGTAGCTAGAGATTAGGCGAGAAAAACACTGGAGTGTTCCTAACGGGTTCTGTAATAAGGGGGACATTCTCCGTACAGACCCTTACCTCGGTTCGGCCTTAGTTCTGGGCCTGTACCTCGCAGGACTGACACATACACACCTCCTGATTGGCACAGTAGGCACGCCATCTCTCAGCTGGCCTTTCCACTGGAAAAAAAAGACAAAAAGGAAAAAACGCAGAGAGGAGAATAAAAAAAGAAATAAATATAGAGCCACTTGTCATCCCTAGCAATCTGCTTAGTAATGAGAAGGCTTTCCCCCTGGGTGAAAAGATCTGCTATAATAGATTTTTAATGGCTTTCCCCCTTTCCACAAGAACCACTTCCAGCACCCAATAGCAAGTGGAGGAAAAAAAAATCAAGTAATTCCAGCCGCAGTGGTGTGAGGTCAGCAATTATAATCCATTGAAATCATTAAAGCTTTTAACTGTTGCAATAAATCTATTTTTCCAGCACTATTTTCCATCTTTCCTACTTGCAATTGTCATGCTAACATGTTAAAGGAGAAAAATCTCAATCAAAATGCACCTCGTTAAGAATTTACAAACTGCTAGAAAAATCGCACCCTGTTGTATTGAGACCCACTACGAAACAGAAAGCTATTATCACAAAGGCTACATCAAGGCTCTGGTTTACAGTGCTTGATCATAATACACAGGCCCAGTAATATCACAAAGACCACAGAACTAGACAACTCGGTACCTTTGAGAAGCTTCAAAAGCACAGATTAGTCAATCACAGAATGTACAAACCTTGTACACACCTTTTAGCCCTTTTCCAGTGTTGTGCATTCACTGGAGAAAAGCCTTCACACAGTTTGTAACATCTTATTCTTAAAAAACTGACCATCAGTGTCGATTCTTTAATGTTGAAAACAAGGCCTTTACTTTCTGAAATGGCATCAGTCAGAAACGTATAACACATTGAGACAAAACTGCAATTAATATGCTGTCAAATGTGCAACACTCTGAAGGACATCTTCATTCACGGGGCCATAATTGCTTACCTTGATGAATTTGCTCATATCCTACTCTATAAACGTACAAGGTCCCAATCTAATCCTGTTTTTACCACCACCTCGCTGAAACCATATCACAGAGATGACTTTCTACTGCTAGCAGATGCCACAGATCGCAACACAGTTGACGTACCCCTGCTGCTAGAGCACCCCGTCAGACACAGGGGCCTGCGGTTTGGTCTGGGAGCTCCATGATAACCTCCATAGAGCTAGCTGCAGGGGTTATTCATGCAATAATTGTTTCTGCCAAAGCCATACATCTCCATGTCACACCAAAATTAATGTGATTTTTCCTGCTAAATAATAGATTGTGTGCCACCAAGACTAAAGTCCTGCACACCGCCACCACCAATGTGTCTCAAGGGCCAGTGAGGGTTTTTCCGACTCCGCCAGTTGTTGTTTCTATCACAAACAGCTTCAGCTGTTAAATTTCTGTAGTTTCAATTAGTCACCTGAGATGTAAATAGCATTGGTGTTTAAAGATTTCACCTTGCCCTTTTTTATTATCATGTAATTGAACTGGCTAATACATGTGCTTAATCCTTGGTTGATTAGTACTTTATTTTTAGACAGGGTAATTTGGTCCCTCAATTACAGACACAAGTCTTGATTGCATTGTCCTTAAAACAAGGCATTGATCCTTCAACATGGCACCGCTAAATTTTTCCGTTAATTCAAAGCAGCCAATTTGCTGCTCTGTTATCTTAGAGTGCTGACCGGGGTGAGGTGTAATAGCAAGCACCTGCTCAGGTTAACGCACCCTCCGCCAGCTCGCCGCCGGGCCTCCCAGCGCCTGGCTGGAGTGCAGGTACACTGTGATCACAGTCACCTCGGCTTGGGTTACACGCGGCTCACGTCACCCTTTCAAAGCCACGGGAGTAAAATAAAGGCCTGGCCTGTTACTGCCCTGCAACTCATCCTGCCACTGAGCTACAGTATCGGTGCCGAGGGCTAGGGTCAAAGGGTCAACGAGGAATTAAGACATGGTGGCCTGAGCATTCCCCACGCAGAGATGCCGTCAGCTAGCGGCTCAGAGATGAAAAGCAAGAGCTTTCTATCCCAAGCTGATACCACTGATCAGATATCACCGAGCACCTAAATGACTGCCATTAAGGTATTTTATTCTCACTGAGCATATCATGATCAAGACGCCGTCTAGATGTCCTTGTTGTCAAGAGCAACAGGGAACCAAATGAATGTTCAAATACAAAACTTTATTCTATAATCTTCACTGTATTTCAGTTTCTTTTAACATTTTGAAATATGCTGTTAGTCCCAATACAACCAGCATTTCCAGATCAAAAACCATGATCAATCTAGTTCTAATTGTTTTTAATGGCAGCTCAGAAAGAAACAATGGTGGGAAAAAGACACCCTAAGTGAGCAATGGCCCTGCAAATCTTTCCTGTCCCTCAAAATTACCCCCTGCTTAAAGAAAGGGCCACGGGGTCCATTGATTTGCATGTAATACATGAAATTATTACTTTAGCCTAATTGTTACTAAGAGAGGAGGCAGTGAGGCCAGGAAATCAAGGCCTCTGATAAATGTGCTCAGCAGAACGCTTTGAGAGGCGGAGAGAATCAATATGGCAGTTTGTCAAACTCAATCTCAGAGGGAATGCGAGGCTTAGATTCTGCAGCATAGAGCCAGGGCTGCGTCAAGTCAGCAGGGCACATTATCAGAAATCAAAGGGCCCGAGCGTGACTGAGGGAGGGGTTGGGTGGGGAGACTAAGCGAAGGCCACACTTACTCCATGGTAATTAAAAACCATTTTATCAAGCCTGTCCTCTCAACAATCCCTCTCGCTTCCTATTGACAATATGCTGGGTAGAGTGAGCACTAATTTGACTTTAAATAAATGAACTGAAGGTATTTAAAATTCCGCATTAGCAAGGGAGACGAACAAAAACAGGAGAACAAGCAGATTGCAGCACCTGCGTGCTAACTCCCATTTCCTTTTCAGGTCCTTTTCATTTAAACAATAAAGCAAGAGTCCCGTGGTAATTAGTAAATAATGCCTAGCAAAAATATGAAACTTGACATGTCAAAGTTGAAAACAGCTTTATTATAGCACTTTAAGCACTTGCTCAGATGATGATTCTGGACACTTACATCAGAAAAAAAGACAGTGATTTGCATAACACTGAAATCAGTAAGTCATTTATTACTATTTTTCCAGTGTCAGTTCGGAAAAGAAACAATACAGAATGCAGTACACAGATCTGCCATAACATTAACACCACCTGCCTAATATTCAGCAGATCTCCCTTGCGCCACCACAACAGACCTGAGAATTCGAAGCATGGACTCCACAAGACCTCTGAAGACATGAAGGTATCCAAAACCAAGACATTAGAAGCAGATCCTAGCAGTTCTTGGGGCCCCATGGATCGCATAAATGAGGCTTAGGTTGTCTGTTCACAGATTGTCCTTTCTTGAACCTCTTCTGGTAGGTACTGACTGCTGCAAACCACCAAGAATAATTCACAAGACCCGCCTGACGTTTTGGAAATGATCTGGCCCAGCCGTCATAATTTGGCCCTTGTCCAAGTAGCTCATATCCTTATGCGTGCCCATTTTTACTGTTTGTAACACAAACTGACTGTCCACCCTTTGACAGATGCCACTGTAGATGAAGACTCACTTCACCTGTCAGTATTAATGCTATGGCTGATTGGTGTATACCATTAGTACTGAGCACCTTCTACCTCTTTATATGCAAAATAAACAGTGACGGGGCCGGATGAAGTTTGTACAGTTTCTGTTACCCGCGCGACCATCCATGAGCCTAGGCCATATGCCAGACACGGAATGCCTACAAACAAGAAGAAACTCAGTCACATGTACAGGAACATGCTCAATCAGACAGGATTGCTCAGTTTTAGGAGAGAGTGTGGCATAAACAATGTCATATAAATACATAGCTCTTATAGTTTGTGGTCAGAAACAGATCAGTCTAATCAAAAATGTCTTTAATCATATTTATTTTTATGCAAATATTATGTATCGAGGTACAGAATTGTACTGAACATTTTGCATCAGCATGGCAAGTGATTTTAGCCTAAAATGCCACTAGCAACACAAGCCATAACTCTATTTTTCTAGACAAATCGGATCTATACAGCTATTATGACTAGTTACACTGGCAGGATGACATATCCTTAATGTAATTCTGATGAGTCATATGTGACCACTGATTTACATGGAATCTTAACTTTCTTTTCTACAATGTTTTACTGGTAAATGGTCTGAATAAAGTACATGTCCACATATCGGTGAATTAGTTCTGACTATTCAAATACCTCTAGTTGAGTTTGGGTAGTTGTACTATGCATTCAAGATATCTGCAGTTTCAAATTTCTAAATTATAGCTTTAGGTACCTAAAGTTAAAAAAAAAAAAAAAATATATATATATATATATATATATATATATATTAATATCTAAATCTAGAGTTCACTTGTCAGAATTACAGTGTAGATATCAAATTCAATTTCTACCTGTAAAAGAAAAAACACAACTGTGGACATTTTTCTAGTAAAATTATTTTAGAAGAGTGAGGCATTTGCTGTCCTGGCAATATGACTTGTCAGAATGGCTTCATAGATATACAGCTCTGACATTACTTGTACAAATATCATAGTGGATATCTAAACGAGTATATTACTATACCACACCAGTAAAATACTGAGATTTGTATGGCTGGTGTCACTTCATGCTTAGACACCTTGCCATACATCAGGTTACAAGCCTGTCTGTTACAATTACCAATGCCTATAGGAGTGTGACAGGTTGGGCCCTGCTCTCCCCTAGCCAAACTAACCTAGGTTGATGACTTTCAGTGCTCCGAAGAATTTGTTCTCAAAGTCTAGGTTTTGTGGTGGTGCTTTGGTGCAGTGGTACTTGATAAAGGGAAAGGCTCCTGTCCTGAGGATTTGGTAGTTGGCTCCCTGAACCTGCCAGTTGAAGTTGGACAACCCAAACTGGTCATTCACTACGGCACTGTAGCGCACACAGAAGGACGTCCAGGGTGGGAGCCTGCGCTGAGTGAGATGGCAGGTTAGCACTTCAGAGGCTGGAGGACGGGGACGTTTATTCCTAAATGTGCTCGGGAAAAACACCAGCTTCAAAAAGCTGCTGTGGAGTCTCCGCAGAAGTTCTTTCATAGCTTGAACCGTTAAAAATCAAGTGTTATGAATTCATACACGTGGAATAGGTGGACGTACACACATTTTAGTGGAAAACAGACAACTGAGTGTATCGGATCCGGTTAAAAGTCCGTTGTTTACCTTCCAGCACCTTCGAGAGTAAAGATAAAAACAGCAAAATGCACACGGAGGAGGACTGAGTATATTACATTAATACAACCCAACGATAATCACTGATTATGTTTTAATATCCTTTTCAGAAGACTTTACGCTTAAGTTAGCTAGCTAGTTAACCTACTGCCAGGGACTGACCGGGAGCTGAAATAGCCCGGTGGCTAACGAGTCTGCTAGCTAATGCTTCCTGCACACTCGCCTCATAAACGACAGCGTTAGTTCCCTTTTCCTAGATATATGTATTATTAGACTGCACTTACATCTCTGCATTTTAGAACTATCAAAAGAAACGCCGAACAAGATGTCCAATAACACTTTTAGCCGCGAAGTAACCTCAACTGAAGCTAACCTTCACCTGCGCTGTCGGTGTTAATATCCGGCTGGAAACAGCAGGACTACGTTGGTTCCTATTTCATTGGACGCAGGTAAGATCTAGACTGAAACTAACTACTGCAAAACAAACAGCGTTTATCTTCCTTTAAAATAGCTGAGCCGTATAAATCATATTAGATAAGCCGATCAAAGTCCACATTCGAGCTAAGCATGATTGAGACTCCAGTGTCCAACAGCAGAGAAAACCACCTACGTTGTACACGCAAGCCATCTGCCACCATAATACACATACAGCTCGTGTCTGACGTTATTGTGAAGTAAAAGGTCACATTGCATGCTTAATTGCATCAAATAACATGGTATACACTAAAATATGAGCTCTTTGCATTTTTATTTACTATTTAATTAACAGCTATAACAGTCCTATCATAATCGCAGGGGTGTATAAGCCCTCATAATTGAAGTATAACAGTATTACCAGATGTGCTGTAAGTTTGTAGAGAGTAAAGGTTAAATGTCTGTTCTACTCAGATTTCTCATTTTTTTGTGTTTTCTTTGGCAGCATTCTGGATGGTCACACCCACTACCTCCTCGATATTCTTTATCAGGTCCTGTCAAAAGAAAAAAAATAATAAATAAAACATAGATGGAATAAAAGTAGTGTAAAATTTGCATGATTATCTCTGCTTTTATGTGTACATTCTGGGAAAGCATATTACTGTAGAAAGTCATATTTGTATGCAATATGTTATACAGTTGTATGTAAAAGTTAGATTACCTCTGTTAAAAGTATGTCTTGTTGCTTTTATGAAGGGAAAGTAAGCTAACAATACAGCAAAAAGTCTCTGATAATTTGATGAATTTAACATATTGGGGATAAAGTAAAACATGACATACACTCACCAAGCAGTATTAAGAACATTATACTAATACTGAGTAGGGCCTCCTGTTGCTCTCAAAACAGCTTTAATTCTACATAGCATGGATCCCACAAGACGCTGGGGACGTTCCTTTCAGATTCTGGTCTATATTGACGTGACTGCATCAGAGATTCTGAGATTTTCAGAAGCACTTTCATAGTGCAAATCTCCCGTTTCACCACATCCCAAAGGTGTTTTATTGGATTCAGATCCAGGGACTGGGAAGGCCACTGCAGGACTCATTGTCATTTTAATAAAACCAGTGAGAGATGACTTTTGTTTTGTGACGTGGTGCATTATCATGCTGGATATAGGTGTTGGAAGATGAGTAATTGTAGCCATGAAGTAATGCACATGTGGCATTCAAGTGATGATTGGCATCAAAGTATGCCAATCACTTCCACCCGCCTGGACTCTTAACTTACAGCAGGTTGTGTCCCAGGATTTATGCTGCAGGCACAAAGTTCTGACCCAACCATTTGTGGTCCTCAGCAGAATTGGAGATTCATCAGATCAGGCCATGTTTTTACAGTCCTCAGCTGTCCACATTTGGTGAGCCTGTGCCCACTGCAGCCTCAGCTTTCTGTTCTTGGCTGACAGAAGTGGAACCTGGTGTGATCTGTTGTTGCTTGCTCTGCATCAAGGTTCAACATGTGCTTTTCGGCTTACCACAACTGTACAGAGTGATTATCTGAGGTATTGTAGCCTTTTTGTCACAGCTCAAACAAGTCTAGCCATTCTAAGTTAACTTTTTCATTATTCTGAGTAGACTGAAGAGACTGTTGTGCTGAAATGCTGAATTGTGCAGCAGTTCTAGAAATACTCAAACGACAGCCAACAATCATGCCATACTCAAAATCACAGAGATCCCTTTTTTTAACCCCTATTTTGATTTTTGATGAATATTACCTGAGGCTGTTGGTCTGTAACTGCATGACTGTGTGGAGCGTTGCCATTGCTGGCAAATATCTGGATGATTAGAATGAGTGGATGTACAAGCCTTCCTAATAAATTGCTTGGTGAATGTAGAAAATGTTATTTAACATTTGTGCATGCCATTTTTTTAAAATTATTTTTCATTATTTTTATCCTAATATGTTAGATATTGTAAATAAACAGTAAATGTGCAGAAGTTAAAATGTGCAGAAGTGTGTTACATGTAGCACTTAAAAATCAACAACATCTAGAAAATCAACAAAGCATGTAATTTCACCAGGGATGCCCAAACTGTTAATATCTCACATTGTGCTATTCAGTCTAAACAAATATGAGCTGATTAGGAGGCAGATTATTTTCAGGGCAATGTAATCCAGTTCATATGGGATCTGTGCTTTGTTGTACTTTTAAAACTCTCAGTTGTTGCTTTTGTGATGTTCCTGTAATATCCTTAACCTAACAGTCAAAGATGCTACCATATCAAAACCACAGTCTACATACAGAACAGTGTTTAATGGAGGATTAAAGAACGTAGAGGTTCTCCTTAACATGTTCCTTGTTTAGGAATGACGTACAATTCAAGGAAATGAGCGAACAATCATTAGTTCATTAACGGCATACCTTAAAATTGGTCTCTCCTTGCAAATTTGGGGCTGATATTTCTTGATGAATGACGGACAGGTTGTGAGCAAAGGTCAGCAATGCTCCCTTGAGATCTGGTGAGATTGTTCTGTTAATGAGACACAGAGACAAACGAGCTTACTAATGATCCCCTTCCACCGCCATGAAAGGCAAAACCAGAGAGAAAACAATCACCTTGCTTGACTACTGGGGCTGTTGGGAGCTTAATGAGAGCTCTCAGCCTTAAAGAGGGTTGTTGTCTTCAGGGAGAGAGGAGGGAAGGAAGCAGAGCTTCAGCAGTTTGCCATAGGATTGGTGTGATGGATGCCTTTAATTCTGCTCGGCAGTATGTTGTGACCCAACGCTTTTTCAGAGGTATTTGTGACGCAATGGTTAAATGGTAAATAGGATCCTCTAAGTGTGCTCACACTTGTGTATGTAGGCTACAGTGTATGGTAGGAGTGAATAATGTAGGAAACTTACACCATGCCGAGGCTCCTCCTTTCTGCGCTGTCATGGAGGGCAAACACAGATCCTTGTCTTTCCTAAAAGTCAGTATATCACTGAGTTAGTGCAGCTGAATATGGTCACACTTCCAGTCATTTAGTGGAACTTTACATGATGCTAACAGATACAGTTATTTGGGCCTGACCAATTCAGTGTTGCTGATAATATCAGCCAGTTTGGCAGTTCCATGGATTTATCAGAACTGGCAAAAATATCAATGGATTGTAATCACTAATGCACTGTTTAACTCTAGTTACCTCTACTGAACCTCTACTGAATTCTGTTTAAGAACTTATACATCAGTTGGGTCTTAGTATATCTAGAAAGCAAAGTGCCTGAGGATAAAATGCCAACATAAGGAACAAAGTAGCCATCTGTCTCTTAGTAACTATACAGCTGGTTCAAATCTTAGGTCATGCTGCTTGCCATCAGAAGCCGGAGTCAGAGAGAGCGCAATTGACTTTGCTGTGTGCGTGGTGAGTTGATGGCACTTGCTCCTCACATTACTCCTAGTGTGATGTTGGTCAGCACAAGAATCTGCTGTATTGCTGCTGGGGAGCCGCACTTTCCTTTGAGCACGCTGACTACCTAGTGTTGCTGCATCAGTGGCAGTTCTAAAAGAGGCAGTGGATGGCTTTACATGTGTCAGAGAAGTGATGGGGGAGTTCACGTGAATGGGGATTGTGTAATTGGCCTTTCAAATTAGGGAGAAAATGGGTACAAATAAAGTACTTTAAAATGAGTTTTTTACCTTGATGTCAAACCCTATGCCTTGTGCCCTGCACATCTGGAAGAACACGCTGTAGTGGACCATGGACAGGTTGGTATGAAATAATTGGCTACTCATCACTGCAAAACGGGTGGTCACTGACTGCTGAGAGGACAAAGAATCAGACAAAGAATCAGAATACCAAGTTACTGCTACCATTCAGAATCAGATCAGAATCACTTGTATGTATAAGGAATGTGCCTTGGTGAAACCGATACAAATAAAAACAATATAATGACAAAAGTAACGTAAAGTAACTCACATTATATTTTCACTATACACGTACCAAGCACTTTATTATTATGTTTTTATAATGATGTATTATTATTAACTATACTAGTACTGGGTAGAGCCTTCCTTTGCTCTCAAAACAGCGTTCCTAATTACAAAGGCCACTGAAGAACACAACTCATTATCTGGTTCTTAAAAGTAGTGGTTAAACTGTGGCCATGAAGGGCTGCACATGGTCAGCAACAGTATTCAAAACAGGCTGTGGCATTTAAATGATGATAGATTGGTAATAACTGACCCAAAGTGTGTCAATGAAAATGTTCCCCACACCATTACACCACCTCCATCATCCATGGATTCATACTTTTGGTGCCAAATTAGACCCTACCATCTGTGTACCTTAGCATTAATCAATATTTATCAGACCAGGCTACTTTTTTACAGTTTTGGCTGAGCCTGTGCCCACTGCAGCCTCCACTTTCTGTTTTTGGCTGACAGAAGCCGAACCCAACCTGGTCTTCTGCTGTTGTAACCCATTAGCCTAAAGGTTTGACGTGTTGTACAATCTGAGATGCTTTTTACAGATTTCAAAATTTTGATTATTTGAGTTACTAGACAAACCAATGTCTAGTAGAACCGTTTGTGGAACTGCCGCTCTTCTTTAAATTGACCATTCTGAGTGAACTGTATAGAGTGTTGTGCTGAAAATCCCAGGAGGTCAGCAGTTCTAGAAATGCTCAAACCCTGACAACAATCATGCCACGCTCAAAACCCCTGAAATAACATTTTTCCCCATTTTGATGATGATGTTAATATTACCTGAAGCTGCTGACCCGTATAACCATAAGGTCTGCATGAATTTATGCAATGCACTGCTGCAACATGATTGGCTAATTGGGTAATGGCATAAATGAATAGGTGTATATTGCTCATTAAGTGTAAATAAGGAGGGGAGGGGCCAATTTTAACAGGTGCAAATGTGCAAGTATTCTATAAAAACAGATTGTGGTGCATCACTTACCAAAGTAAAATATTGTACAATTTAATTATCATGCAAAAAGTAATTCTGTTCATGATGAACAGTGAATTGCGCACTGGTGCCAGTTCAGCACTGTGGACTGACTTGGGCCCTTGTGCAGGTGCAGTTAACAGACACTCTGTCTATGGAAAGCAAAGTTTCAGAGGCTCCAGTGCCCACAAATGGAGAGTGTTTGTCTCTCAGTTGCTGCACAGGGGAGAGCGAGTCCTGGACTGTTAGCTTAGATCACAATAGAGGACAGAGAGGTGTCCTCTGCAAGCCAGCCACGCTCACAGCAAGAGCAGCTAAAGGATGTGTCTGAAAGCATGCTACAGGAGCTGATTAGTTGAGAGTGGCAGGGCTCTGAGGACTAGGAGCAGGCGTGAGGCATATTCTCTCTGACAGAGGTAAGGCAGGAGCAGCAGAGCCCGATCGCACTCTGGAGAGGCTGAATGATTCTCTCCGATAGAGCTGTGCTTTGAGCTGTCAAAGGCACTGTCCTTGCCCAACAATAAAACGCCTCTCCAGCGGGGACTTAATTGTGTTTGTAATATTCAAGCCTCAAATGATGGCCACAGCTAGAGCCATTAAGGAAAAGCAGGGTCGGCAATACATTGCATTGCTGAGCCACACACATACACACACGCACACACACACACTTTAAATGAATGTTTGATAAAATAATACAAGTCGCAGATTAACAAGCGTAAACTCCAGTTTGCCGCTAATAAAGGGAGCCTATTGTTTAGGGGGCCAGCATCAGGTTGATGAGGTGCTCAGGCATGCATACACATGCATAATGAATGCTGTATGAATTATTAATGGGTTGATTATTTAGGCTCATCTATCAAAATAATAATGAATTCAGCATCTAAACACCAATCAGGTCCGAAGCGTAATTACAGTGTTTAGTTGTATTTAACAAAAATAAAACAACAAACCTTTGGCTGATCAATCTTTCTAAATGCGGTGATATATTGAGATAATATGCTGTTGAGAGGACTGTTATTGCTCCCCAGTCCACTCAGCAGCAATAGATGCCAGATAATCTTGTGCTACACAGTTGCATTGAGCAACCTAAATATCTTAGATACTGCACCTTGAGTTCAGAAATGATAGAAAAGCCGAATACTTGGCTAGATCAACATATCTGAGATGTCTTACGCACATACTTGACTATAAAGCAGGGCTGCCCAAAGTGGTGCTAGGCAATATGACCTCAAATCAGTATCACGATTAAGTGAACATGTTATCTCGATTACGATTAATGACCTATTATATAAGCTGCTGGTGTTCCTCAGATAGCTCTGTGTTTAAGTTCTCCTTCATGTTGCTTCTATGTTGCAGACTATGCAAGGTGGAGACACATGACTACGCATGTTTTTATGGGGGTAGTACATGAACACACAGTGGGGAAAGTATTAACAGAATTATTTTTTAAATTATGAACTATATGCAGTTACAATATAGCAGTAATCGACACTGGCAAAATTACGTCGATAACAGGTTTTGAATGTCAGTTTCAATTAATTTTGAATTCATTGCCCAGCCTTAGCCTGTTTAATTTGGTCCATTAAAAAGTCAATCTAACCACACCCCCTTCACCCAATAAGAACAAATATTTTTATACTACATATATAACATATTTCTAGAATATTTGTGTATGTATACATATTTATATGCATATGTATACATTCTTTTATATGTATATTTATTTACTTATTATATTTATTCTATTTATTTATTTATTTATTATATTTATCTTTTTGGCCCTTGACCCACTTTGGCACTTTGACAACCCAAGACAAAAACTGCTTTACCATATTTTATCGCTGTCACACAAAAACCTTGTATCTCACAGGAGATGGAAAACACCTTTTTAACTCTTAATGGAAGTCAATGTAATTAGATCTTATTCCAGATAATGTTGAAACATTTCTATTGGTCCATTCATTTTGTGTAAAGCAATGTAAAGAACAACTGCCAGATTCACATTCTGTCAAAAAGTAATTGGACCTAAAAGGTTTTAGCATGTCTACAACAGTATGCAACAATTATTATAGGAATTGTTGGCCACTGACAACTTACACATGTTCCCTTTACTCTGAATGCAGTGAATCGTCCAAGACACGATTGGTGTCCAGTTTGCTTCTGTAGTGCTGCACTAAATACATGAAGCTAAGGTACTAATGTACTAGGCTTGTGTATGATTAAATGATCATCACACTTTCCTTAAGTCAAAGTAAAAAATGGACAAAAGTACACTGCATAGCTGAAAACATTACTGAAGTTCTGAACTTTGGATCATTTTGTTTGTTTGTAGATGGAGATGGTAAAGGTGGAATATTGTGAAGGATGTGAGTTATGTATATTATTACAGCTTTAGGTGCTTTCTGGCGTGCAGTGGGCTTGTTGGCGCTGACTGGAGGAGGGACCTCCAGACGTCCGGTGCGGCAGTTCAGAGTTCCTCTGGTCATCAGCTGCATTAGCTGGGTCATGGCCAACTGGTTACTGTAACCAATGTCCAGATCAACTGCCCACACCTAGACACACATACACAGGTTACCCTGTTAGTATTTCAACCACAATGATTCTGTAAGTAATATAAATAACAAACACAATGATACGTTTTTAGAGCAGCTGTCCTATAGAAAAAAAGTACAGTTTGAATAAATAATGTTCACCAGCTTAAGGACTCACAACCATGTTACATAAACTGAGCACTACCGCATTACAGTTCTTTGTATTTATGCATGAGTGCAAGCCTGTACACATACACAGAGAGAGAGAGAGAGAGAGAGAGAGAGAGAGAGAGAGAGATAGAAAGAAAGAGAGAGAGTATGTCTGGTGTGAGCCTGCATAACAGTGTGTCTACAGCCTGACGGGCTAGTCTCTCCACATCTGTATGGTTAATGGCGTCATTATAAGGATATTAAGGGGTCAAGCCCCGTTGTGGCCTTATGCTTAAACAGGGCTAATTTTCCCTGATAATAATCTAATAGCTGTGCCCCTCTTCAAACAGTGGGAAATAAATCACCAGTGAAAGAGTTGTTAATAACTAAGTGGCAGTTGGCAGCCTCTCCCGCCGTCTCTATTTGTCAAGCTAAACGCTCCTGCCAGGGAATGCAAATGGCGGCCTGGCTCCTGAACTCGGCCTCCGATGCCTTTAATCGGGGCTCACTAGAGCTGGGCCAAGCCTTACTGCACTAGCTCGCATGCCTAAATCCAACCTAAATCCACTATGTTTGGGCTTATACACAAAGAAAAAGTGTTTAGAGTGGAACCAAATAAAAGAGAAACTACAATGTTGTCACGGCTAGTTGTACTAGTGGAGAAGAAAAAAATATCTGTTGACAGATACAGAAGACTGCACACACCAGTTTTACACTGATTGCCTTTAAAATTGGAAATGTGGACAATAACAGATAAACACCCAGCAAAATCTATATTATTATATTATAGTTAATCATATTTCTAAATATTGACACATGTTTTACTTTGTGCACTCCCATTCAAGGGTTTGAAATCTCATATATACAATAATAATAACAATGGTTTTAAATATGTAATTAAATTTTTCAAAATACTTTGGAAACAGTATGTAAGTATGTATTAAATAATAAATAAATTGCTGTAATTCTCTGTTTACAATCATTTTTGTCAAGTTACTTTAAGATTTCATTACTCATGAACAACAAAGAATTCAGGATATCAATTTATTAGAACTAATTCTGGATGTGCTACAGATTCTAGCATCGTCTTTAGCATCGTCTGCAGCTCTAGGTCCAGTTTCTTTAAAATCTTTTGTAACTAATAAGATCATCTGAACATGTAGAGAGAGTGCTCAGTGTGATGCTTGCTTAGCCATTTAGGAATTGTCTTTGTGCTAAGATGCTATTGGGAAACTTGTTATGCCAGCCTTACACCAAATGACTTTTTAAGCTATTTCACTGTCACAGACAAATTTCCAATGGTGGAAGTTCAAAGGCGGTCAGGAATATTGTCTTAACTCTAAGTTGTCTTTTCTTGTCTTGGCACTTCAGTAAAATCAATATTAATATTGTGATATTTAATATTATCACAAGCTCATGCAAATTGTGACGTGGACATTGTAAATAACCAATAGGCGAGCTCTCTCAGCACCAAACAGAAAGCACTTTGCTGTCCCTGTTCATTTAACCATTCCAAACAAGCTACTGCGCACATCAGTGCAGCTGTGGGCCAAAAGCGGCTTCTGCTTCTGTTCCAGCATGATGGGAAATAACAGTTGCAGTCTTGCAAATAGTGACCCTGCAATATTCTCAGTCTTTGTAAAATCATCTGTGATTAATGAAAAATTGTCCTTAGATGTGAGAGAGTAGTTTTTTTAAGTATGTCAGAGTCTCTTCAAAGTCTTCTAGTGTATGGTTAGTATTATTCGAGTTTATTAATAATTCATTTACTAGTTACTAGTTAATTTAGTTACATTATCTTGCATACTAAATGTCTTTTTACAGCTATGTGGCACTTTTTACTGACACCACATTGGGTTTCTATTATTGAAAAAAAAATGATATTAGTGGCTTCATTCACCAGTATCTAAATAATAAGAATTTTCTTAAATTTGTTTTTGAGAAAACTCCTGATTCATGATTTGTTTTTAAACCACAGAATTGCTCACAGCTCTGCTTTTATATTGGTGAATCCCACTGTCCTTGAAAACAAATCCAGAATAAGAAAACTAGTGTGTTGATGCATGTCAGAATCTTTGTAAATAAATAAATAAATAAATAAAACTTTGGGTTTTAAGAAGAAAAAAAGTGGCATTTCTTCTTAAGAATAGTTGGTGAAGGCCCACTGATTACAAACTTTTGAACAGTAGCATATGTATGTAAATAGGTGCGCACTTTACTGTCTGTTTGATCACCATAAAGTGATCAGTGCAAAACTAAATGCAACAATATCAAGAGTAAGATCTGTGTCCACCTCTGAGTCTAGCAGTGAGCACAGAACTGGTAAAGCAAGCAAGCTCAAGGAAGGGCCTTGGCTTCATTCTGAATCGATCCCAGCATGTTTCCTATCTACAGTTAATACCAGGGGTTTGTGTGATAGGCCAGGCTCCAGAGAGCCATTTAGCCAGTCTGTAAGAATCACCCGGGCCTGCCTCATTGTCAGCCTCCACAAAAGCGTCTGATATATACGCCCGGATTGTACCTGTTTTCTATAGCCCCTTTGCTTTCATTAAAAGCTGCAATCCTGCAGCTGAGCCTCCCCTTACACACAATGTGAGCCAGGCCTACAAGGGCAAACACATGTGACCTCCACCCCCACCCCCCACCATCTCCCTTTAAAAAAAATTACAGCAGCTTTTAGCAACAGGTTTGAATGTAAATTGATGTTCGAATAGAAGCAGGCTTGTTCCAGTCTGGTTTCACCGTCTGCTTGTATGGTTGGGAGAGGTGGGATGTAATGCCCATAATTCTGCTATATGAATTGCTTTTGTGAACTGTGCATTCTCAGCAAGAATTCATTTCATACATTTTGTTTGTGCAATAATGATATTCTGTATTACTAGATCACTCCATCAGAAAACCTCATAAATTATGTCCTCTTGTGAAATTGATAGTTATTGATAATAATAATAAAACATGCTGAAGAGATTCCGCTTCACATAAAAATCTTTTTCAAAAGGTGAGGTTTCTTTTCTTGAAAGCTCTGAAAGTCCTAACAGCTAAAAATGCAAAGCACAATGACAGAGCAGAGATGTCATCTCTCCATTTTAGAGAAATTAATCCTAATAATACAGCCCATGCTGGAATTAAAGCACTAAAAGACCCTGACTTTGTTAAGATACCACTGATGCGTTTATAACCCTACAAGGTCCCTCCAATAAAACCCTCCATGTATGTGCAAGCTGCAGCAGTGGCCCACATTGTGGGCTGAATTGGCACGCAGAGGTGGCTTCTTCAGGGGGCTTTAGGATCCTCCAGCACTGAGTAAACTGAGTCTTCTGTCTAAGCTGCTTTTTACAAGCTCTAATGCCCTTAGGAGGAGCTGCTCCCCCTGGCCCCTATGTGTCCGACTGTGCAGCCACTCCAGAAGGGCAGTGCACACACCACTGCTCCAGCGTTCTAAACACCCAGCCTTACCATCTCTCAACAGGGCTCTCAAACATTTAGGAAATAGTGGCAGGCTTTTACTAGAGCCCTTTTATTAAAGCTGAGAATTACAGCGAGAGGACATTACCCTGCCCTCTAGTGGCTGCTGCGGCTGGATCAACTACAGAGGGGAACAATGAGAGCAGACAAATGCACATGTGAGGCGGGCCAGCAGAGATTATCATCACATATCATTGTAAATTTAATTAGTAATGAATCATTCAGTTATATTGTAATTATTCTACCGAGGTAACACAAAGTGAACAAAGGTTGAGATGCAATTCCCCTCTGGATAACTTGAACTAAATTATATACATTCTAAAAAAATAACAGGTAGGGGGAATTCTAATCTATGAACTTAGAAACATCAGACTGGTTTAAATTGAAAAGACAGAGCTGAATTTATAGAAATGCTTTATTTTCTCTGTATATTGCCTCAGTTTCACCTACTAAAAGAAAAATCGCATGTGTCAGGTTTTTAGTCTCACCTAAATACGTAACATAGCAGTTACCAGGTCATTCATAGTAGTTACTGAATAATAAGTCTTGAACGGTCAATGAATAGCCTGCCTTTTTAAAATACAGTGTATGAACAACCCTGAAATGTACAAAAGATAAGATCAGTGAGGTCAAGCTAATGCTCTTTTTCCCTTCACAGACATTCATTCTTCCTCTGATTCATTCGCTAATACCCATAATCCCTCTAGTGACATTTTCTTTCATTTATACTATATGAACAAGTACTGGGACACCGGCTATTCATTGTTTCTTCCAAAATCATGGATAAGATTGTATCCTGCTTTTTTCAGAACAACTGTCCCTACTGTCGAGGGATGGCTTTTTACTAGATTTTGGAGCATTGCTTTAATTTCATTCAGCCACAAGAGCGTTAGTAAGATCAGGATGTGGGTTGATCACCACTTCAACTCATCCCCAACTCAAGTATCCCAAATATACTGAATGGAGCACCATCGTTCCAGAGAACAAAGTTCCATTGCTCCATATCTTAAAGCCCATGGATGGCATTAGGCATGGTGGGTAGATGGTGCCCTGTCCCTTCACTACTTTTTAAGCAATGGTGGATGACACAGGCGTCTGTTAGCTGGTGTGGTGCAGCTGTGGACCTGGCGCTTTCCTCTGAGCATGTCGACAGCAGTTTTTAAAAAAATAAAAGAGAGCGGTGGCTGGCTTTGCACGCATCAGAGGAGACATCTCAAGTCCTTACCCTCCTAGTGTTGGGAGCATTGCTACTATTTGACAAAAATAATTTGATAAAAACAGTAATGGGTAAAATGATTGTGCTGTGATCTTAAAAACTACAGTGTAAAATTTTGCATTTGGTAACTAGTTACAATGACTGCCACTCTGTGTCTGGGGGAGTGAGACTTCAGCCAGACCTCCTGTCTGACAAGACACAAACCGGTGCATTGCCGGGGTGTTGCAGGGTCAGAGGCCAAGGTCTTAAACGGGGAATTAGTTTATTGACACAATAAGACCTGACAGTTTATTAGATGGCCTTTTGCCACATTAGCTCCTCTCTCCTTCGGCCACTCTCTCTGCTTCACAGTTCCCAAGGGAACCCTGCAGAAGCCATCCATCTACCCAATAACATCCCTTTCCTAACACAGTAAATTGAGCACTCACACCAGCAAGGTGAGAGCCGTAATGGCAGTAAAGTGTTACAACCTCTAACCGAATAGAGCCACATGTCCGATCTCATCCCAACAGCCTCTGGCTGCGGCTTTGTTTCCTCCGAGCTGTAAAATCGACTGTTGACACTGACGAGTCAATCTAACTCGGAGTGTTGTTATGTTCAGTTGAAGGATCGACAGAGGTGAGTGATACCGGGTTTGTCTTGTCTTTGTTAACCACTTATGCCTTGAGCAGAGGGCTGGTTTTAATGCCTTAAATGGAAACTGACACCAATGCTGTTATTAGATGTTAGGTATAATGCTGGGATCTCAGCTAACGGAGCGTATCTAAATAATCCAAGAAAACTTTGTAGTGAAGTATGTTTGAGAAGGTTCTAATCTAACCTGTTGTTCCAGAGTACCAAGCTCCAGGAAGGTGACCAGGTCCAGAGACAAGTGGCCCAGTATGCGGCGCTGCTGGCAGGCCTGGCCCACACGCATGCAGATAGAGTAGAGGGTGTCTGAGCAGACAGAGGTTTGGGGCATGGAGCAGCCTACCACCTGCAGCGTGTCAGGTTCATGCAGTTGGTCGGCACATGAGAGCATGCGCACCTCTCCTCCTGGCTCCACCAGCAGATCCACTGTGAGACATGTTACGCTGTCCGAGGGAGGGTAGGCCTCAATTACGCCCCCTGAGAGAGAGAACAAGAGATGGAGACAATGGATAGGGAATACTGGTGGTAGCTTTGGAAGACCATCATCATTACAAGCAGGTAGGCTACTATCCATAGAGAGAGAATTATATAAGAGCACACATAGTAAGCGTTTACCTTCTTTGAGGAAGTGCTCTAAGAAGCAGGTCCAGGTTGGATAGCAAGATGTATTGAAAGGCTTAGCACTGGAGGTCAGCAGAGCAGGTACTGCCTCCAGAAATTTGATCAGTACTGGTTCCTGGAGAGAGATAAAAGCAAAGAAAGCACTACTGAAGGTAATATCTCAGTAAAAACCATCTCGGATACATTGCATAGACAACAGCTTGAACAGTTCACAGCTACAGCTTTTTTTAAGTGCTCTGACCTTAAAGCAACTAGCATTACAATAAATTCCCTGGAAAAAACATTTCATATGTATTACTGGAGTAACGGTAGTTACGGTAGTTTAGTTACATACATGCTGTATAATATATGTACAGGAAATGTGTATGACCCCAGGTCCTGACATTGTACAAAAACAAGTATGTGTGTGCAATGATTGACATCCAGTTACCAGAGTTTCACAGTGGCCTAATGGCTTTAATTGAAGGCAATAGTAACTGAGCCCTGACTGCACCTGCCCCCGATAAGAAGTCCAGCCACGAGCTAGCAGATAAATACCTATGCAAGCCGATCAATCAGTGGATCAATCAGGGACAGTTGCTGATCAATACAGCCCTTGTTTCAGTAACTAGAAAAGGTCATAATGGCTTTGGCACTTGATTATGTTGTTAATTGCACAGTTTGACTTTCTGTGAGTGGTTGTTAAAACCTGTTGTTTACTGGACGGATCGCTCACCAGAGCTCTTGAAGCTGAGTGAAATGGGGAAAAACACTAAAATGAATTCCCTGCATAAGCTGTGCTTAACGGAAATGACAACAAAAAAAGAGCCATGGTGAAAGTCCACCTTCTATTCTACTTCTCTTAGAAACAAACAATAGTTAGTAAGAAGCTCAGCAAAGTAATGCATATTATAATGACATCAAATAGTATATTATAATGACAAACTAAGAAGAACGCAAACATCTTCCTTCATAAAATCCTTTGCATTTCTGTTTCAAGCACCTAAACCAAATGTGTCACAACTAACTCCACTTTAGCAGGCGTGCAAGAGCCGAGATGAGGAGTTTTGATATTCCAGTCATGAAACAGCCATCATCATATTCAAGTACTGTAAGAACCAGGGTCAATCGCTGCACAGTGATTTCGCCCCGCCACAAGCCATAAAGCACACAATGGTGCGGCAAAAAGTGTGAGGAAACGGCCCCCCGTTCCCCCCGAAAGAGCACGTGCACTCCGAGAATTTGCCAATGCACTTTCGTGCAAACAGCAGGGTAGCTGGGAAAGCGCGCGAGAGGAATTTTTTGCCATCCTTTATTTCGACTTAAACTGCAGGCTGTGCTGTGTGAGAGGATTCGGGCCTTGCTTGGCTTCCACATAAAGATGAGCGATCTGACAATAGATAAATAAAACAGATATACACTCTGTGATTGCTGTTTGATCTCTCCATTACAGAGCGCAATGTTTCCAGGGAACATTTTATTTTATAGGATATTCAACAGCAGCCGTGACGATGGAGCTTGACTTGCTTCATATTCATGTCATCCCCCCCCCCCCTTTTCTTTTGCTGTGAACTACAAACAGCTGCTTTTTTGGGACAAACTTTGGTACAAAAAGACAAATAACATCATTGTTGACAATATCGACAACCCTGAAGCCTGACAATACAACAAACAGCTATGTCCAAAAAATTGGATTAAAATGTAATATATATATATATATATATATTATTTTACACATAAAAACCTTACTCTTGTTATATCTTTTGAATGTAATGCTGGAGAAATAACCACTCATGTGTTCTCTAAGCCTTTTATCCACACCAACTAAATAAAACAACTAGCAGGGAGATCCATCTGTCCATCTGTTGATGCTATTAAGTATAATTTCCTCTAGTGTGTAATGACCCGTGTGCTTGCAGTACGTGCAAGTGTGTAATGTGTAATGTATAGTTCATATGGCCGCATCCAGCCGTTGAATAGGGAGAGATCTGCACGTCTTTAAGTCCTCTTTTCTGAATGGGGTGAGAGCTGAGAAGGTAACACCAGGCTGGGATGATGTGCCTCAGGACATGGGCCTCCCCCCATACACCCTTCACATCTTTCATTATACACCCTGCAGCCTCCATTCTAGCTTTGGGGCTTCTGCGACTGGCTGTTATTCTAAAGGAGCACATGGGTTCTAGTATCTGTTATTCTCCAAGCATTTAAAGGATCCTAGCAGAATCAAAAATTAAACAATGCACAAAGTCTGGTGAATAGCGGAAGAGTGTCACATGGCTCTACATAGCTAAGCCTGACAGAAAATATTACAGGAGCTATAGTACTGTAAAAAAAAAAAAAGGTACATCCAGAGATTAGAGAATAATGAAATTGAAATTATGGAACATCACTTAATTACTTCTGTCATTTATTGTTAATATTTTGGTTATAACGTTCTGCATTCAAAAAGATTTGAGCATGCAGGCCCGTGCTTAGACCAAAGATTGCATTACATAATAATAATGTAATAAATGAAGTAACAACCATAATACAGAACCAGAACAATGCAATTACAAAATCAGGTGTGTGGTGATGCTGTGTCATAATACTTTACCAGTTGTTGTTAAAATAGATTGCTTTACAGTCCTGAAGACAAAATGCAAGGGAGCGAGACTGTATCACAAACAGTATGCAAATATCCCAGGACTAAACATAACTGTTCACGTTTAGCCAAATTCATGCTCCCGGCATGAGAGGCACTTAAATCAGAACTAGTGAATTAACGCTAAATGAATACAAATCTGTAGAAAATGGATGAAACGCTGGGGTAACCCCTGTGCTCTCCGTGCTGTTAGCAGGGCTTGCCATTGATTAAAAGGCTGAAGTGGTGAAATAAAGGCCAGCACTGGCTTCCATATGGCCCTGGAGCCCTAAGGGTGCAGGGCCAGCTCATCAGGCCCCAGCTCCCTTGCCTCTCTCAGGGACCCCAGCTGGTGAAGAGCTGCCCCCCCTCCTTCCCATTTAAACCTTCTTCACTTGCTTTTGCCATAATGGAGCTTGGCTGGGCCTCAACCGCTTACCCCTGTAATTAACAGCGCCAGAGCCGCCACAATTACAGCCCCTCGCTCGGCCTCCGTGTGAATTAGGGACTGAGCTAATTGCTGGGAGGCAGGGCGCTAGGCTTTTCCTGGCCCTGGGATAGAGGAATGAAAAAAGGGACAGAATTAAAGTAACACAAAAGGCTAGGGCCAGGTTTTGCTTTCAGCCCTTATGACGATAATCTTGTAATTAGTTTACACAAAGCTTACAGTTAAATGGCAAAAAAGAGTAATTAATGGGTGACAGAAAATCTAAAGCGCCATTATATGCCTATAAGGAATAAAAAGCCTGTGTTGCATTAGAGGCTTATCAAATCAATGCATGGCTGCTTAGCAATGTTTTTGTAATAATGGGAATTTGAAACCAAAGACTCGTTGTTTATTGTATGTAGATTACAAGCTCTCTTCAGACATTAAAATCACACAATAAATGTGTACACTATATGGACAAAAGTATTGGGACACCTGCTCATTCACTGTTTCTTCCGAAATCAAGGGTTTTAAAAGTTTATCCTGCTTTTGTTAGAGGAGCTTTTCTACTGTCTAGGGAAGGTTTTCTACTAGATTTTGGAGCATTTCTGTGAATTGCATTGAATGGTCACCACCCCACCTCATCCTCATCTCCTTAATTCACCCCAGAAATATTGGATGGAGCACCACCATTCCAGAGAACACAGTTCCACTGCTTTCCAGCTCAGTGCTGGGGGCTTTATACTTCTATAGCCCACACCTAGTATTAGGGATGGTGTCAAGAGATTTATGTTAATCTGTTACAGAGAGCCCTATTCTAATGGCATTACTTCTCTACAGTAACTAGACAAGCTGTGTGTGTACATTTGCACATATGTGTCAGCAATAGTTGCAACTTAAAGTCACAGAATGCATTCCTTAGAAGGAGTGTCCACAAACATTTGGACATATAGTGTAGCATTTGAACCAAATGGCACTGGCAGTGGCAAAAAACCAGTGTGATAACCCACATAGAGAATGTTTGTGTAAACCAGAGAAGTAGACCTATATATCGACTTGCTGTGTGAGAAACTGCAAAGACCTTACCTGAGCCCAGGCCATCCTCCAAAGCTGTGGCCCGTGACGCTGATACTCTTGCATGGCCCAGGGCCGGAAGCTCAGATGAGAGACATCACAATAGGCTGTGCCGCGGCTACCAACTTCTCCATCCATCTTAAACAGCCAGCGCTGCACCTCCAAATGATCGGTCATCAGCTGTGCCAGACACTCATGCAGCTGAGGGAGAGTCAGATGATGCAATACACTGGATGTAAATAGTAGACTGACAGAATCATAGATTTATAATGTGATACAGGTGATTGCTCCATGGATGATGCTCTGTTTTCAACGGCTTCACTGATAACCACATCAACAGAACAATGAGTAGAGGCTAAGAAATTTAAAATC
Organism: Salminus brasiliensis; assembly: GCF_030463535.1. NCBI lineage: Eukaryota > Metazoa > Chordata > Actinopteri > Characiformes > Bryconidae > Salminus > Salminus brasiliensis. The sequence continues at coordinate 11,463,477 of NC_132890.1, read as the reverse complement.
TTATGTAAACATCTCTGAATAAACTACATGTTCTCATGCCCCAGCTACTGAGTACTACAATGACAGAAATTATACTGAAGAAGTCATTACAGTGGAACTACAAAGCGTGTGGGGCTGGCAGACCTGCCGTAGCGTGTATATGTCACCATGTCCTGGAGGCACGCTGACCCCAGCACTGGTGAAGATCCTCCTAGCTCCAGACTTGGTGCCATAGAGCTCAGCCACGGCAGGCTCTGGACCCAGAATTGGCACTCCCAACTCATCAGCCACAGCCAGGTCATCCATGTGGGGGAATCCACTGACTATGTATGCATGTTTGCCTTGGATCAGGTTCTTAATGCGGCGCAGTGTGTGTGGGCTGTACTTCAGTAGTGTGGAGACACACATGTTGTGGCTCTGGGGAACAGAGAGAAAGTAAATCATTATATATATTATATACAAAAATGTGCAATGCACAAGAACAAGCTACTTTACCTGACAAATTCATAATAGCATATTACAGTGCTGGGCGATATGACCTTAAATCAATATCACGATTAATTTCACCTCACGAATCACGAACACTTCACCTCAATTACGATTAATGATTGGTTATAAACGCAGCACTGCTCAGTTGCCTCTGTGTTTGAGTTGTCCTCCGTGTTGCTCCCATGGATGCGGTTGAGTCATGTGACTACACATGTGGTAGTGTGTTTTTAAGGGGACAGTGCATGAACACACAGTGGGAAAAGGTTTAACCTAAAAAAAAGTTAATCAACATGGGCACAATTCTGTTGATTAGAGGTTCTGAATGTCAATTAATTGCCCAGCCCTGAATGAAAAAGAGAGAGAGCATTATTTCCCCTATTTCTCTCTAGGGCGGGTAGATGGCGCTTTCTCCCCAAATCACTGCAGTGCAATGCTGGCCAAAACTGGTGTCTGTTGGCCAGTGCATCAGAGCCGGATACACAATGCTTTTCTCTGAGTATGTTGGTTGCCCGGTGGCGTTCCATCAGCTGCATTTCAGAAAAAGAGGTGCTGGCTGACTCATGTGGCTCATGGCGCATGTTTCAGAGGAGGCATGTATCAATCTTCATCCTCCCAGAGTCAGGAGCATTGCGAATGATAGGGCGATATGTATATGTATGGGTTGGGTAAATGATGATAAAACATTTCTAATGGGAGTCTAGTATTATTCATAGTCATCATTCAACATCTTTAATCAGTATAACAGTTTAAATCAGATGAGCTGGTGATGGAATTTAACAAATCCACCCACGTATTGGAGACATCCAGAAGTAATCTGAAACCAAGTTATCAACTGCTGCCTTTAAAATGAGAAATTCTTGTTACTTTTCCTGTATTTATGTTTACATGCATCTGATCTGGAGTTTGTACAAGCAAAAAACACTCTTACTGCTGTATATATAAATGCTTTTTAATAATGTGCTTAGCTGCTTAAAACTCTTGCATAGTACTGCAGTTCTTTTTTATCTAAGTTCAGGGATGTTACCAGCATTAATAAACACAAAAAGACAAACACACTCTAAATTACACTATACATTTGATCTAACTATCTCACAGGTTTCCATGTGCATAAATAACTGCCCTTTCCTCTCCTGCCTCTGAGGCCTGAATCCACCCTTCTGTCTGTTGCTGTAATTTATGAGTGTGTACACACTCACCGGGCCCATTAGGAGCAGCCGGAGGGGTCGTGACCTTTCCTGTACTCCGGCAGGTTCAATTGATAAAAGACAGCGGCCCCTGCGCTCCCTCCCGCAAGTCTTTCCCACACGCTAAGCGATGGGCTCCTTGGGACTCTCACTAATTACTCCACATCTGTATTTATTTGATCCGTGTGGAGTTCTCCCTTCTGTCACTGGCATGCCGCGCTGGCAGCCTCGGCGAACAGTGATTCATCCCGCTGACACGTCTGGCAGAGTTTACACACGCCGGTGAGCTGGGGAATCGATAGGGAAAAGGGAGGACGACAACCTGGAGCCCGCGCGCTAAACTGCAAGCTAGCGTCAGGCAGTAAATAAGGCTGTAGCGTTGACTGTTTGTGTAGAGGCGGGCAAGGCCGCTTACGCTGTATTGATATGCAGTAAAGACGAGGAGTTAGATCGAACATGCACAGGGCCGGCCCTGCTAAGCAGCCCTTTGTTTAATCAAGGCCTGAGCCCTGCGCTATTAGATATTGGATTGTGCTGTACATTGTAATACAGGCTCTTGTATCTCGCACAGATGATTTGCAGGAGCAATTAAAACAAGACAGTAACCAAAGAGGTAACCTTTAACCTGAATAAAAGCCATCACAGCAATTCATTAATTATTTACTTTTTAATCTAAAGTCCTTATTTATTTATACACATTTCATAAGTACTTATAAATTGTTAATAAAAGGATGCATTTTAAAACAATCCTCCAAGATAAATATGAGGAAAACAAACCTTATCAGCAAAACTTTGGTGTATATCTAAGTGGTGGTATGTATTCTCTTCATGTAACTAAAGAGTAAACCTCTGACTTCCTCTAAAGCACAGAACCGGGTTAACATGTCCAAAACTATTAATTATATGTCCAAAACATATTTTTTACTATTATTAAAATAGACAAATGTCTATTTTGTGACCCAAGAGAAAATGCCTTGATTGTCTTATATTCTGGAGCCCAGTGACCATATGAACACAGTGTGACAATAGGGATTTTCCCCATTTGTCATGATTATTAGACTACACAAAAGATTTGCATTTGGTTTATAGAACACATTGTCACTGCCAGGACAAAACCTTTCATCTCCATTTTTGTCATTTTTCACATTTGACATAACTTGAAAATGCCAGCTGATGCATGGATTAATAGAAATGCCAAAAACAGCATCACATCTCTATAAATTAACTTACATATAAGGTTAAGAAGGGGGGTTTCTTTCTCCTGTAAAATGACCATTTTACAGATTTTGTCCAAACAGTGACAATATTGTAGTAGCACTGGACACTATTTTAAGGCATAAAAGCTATGTGTATGATGTTTGAAGTGGGATGTAGCCACACAGTACAGTTTGCCTCTGTACTTCAGAAGACTGAAAGGTACGAGACCCCAAACCTTGAGATCCCGTACATATAATGTGTGTGATTGTGTGTATGTGTATGAGTGCAGTGCACCTTACAGGAAAGTGCTGGTATGCCTCTGGTGTCAGGATGGTGAAACGTTTGGCACCGCTAGCTGGAACAGCCGTGAGGTCTCCTGTCTCCACAGCCCCCTGTAGGCCCAGCAACTGAGTGTAGTAGTGTGAAAGGTCCTCTCCCAGCCGCACCGGACACACATAGATAACCTCTACATTCTCATCTAGGGACAGCGCACACAAATTCGCAATGTAATTATAATATGATGTCTGAAATCTATAAATCTATAGGTGTTTAAATCTATAAGCAAATTAGATAATTTATGAACAACTGTATTCCCACTTTGACAGTATAGGTGTCCCACTTTACAAGTGTTGTGTCATTGTGAGGTGTCATTTCATCTGTGCTTGTATTTTTTTTACTGGAAAAACATGTCATTATTTTGTTGTATTTGGCTTTTCAAAAGACATTTCAAAAGACAGTCCCACTTTACTAATCTTCACCCTGATTCTATGCATTTTGCATCACATGGTTATGATTGCAGTATGTACCTCTAACGTCACACAGACGACCCATCTGGGTATTCTGCAGTACGTTGAATCCTGTGAGACTGCAACGCTGCTGCCCAGTGTATCCTGCACCGACACATACACACACAAATACACACAAACACACACACTTCAATGCCTCTAATGCGAGACAGACAGATCTTGAAACAGACTGCTGTACTGAAGCGCATAAATGTAATCAAATGATTAAATGCATCTGAACTATCAGAGTGTGGCAATAAAAACAATAGGGTTCAACTTCTTAATTATCCAAGCTAACACAGCACTCTCCTCAGCCACCCCCAGTGTAAATACAACACTCCATCTGCTGCTAATTACCATTCACACTCTTTACTTTATCATCTGCAGTACCCACTGAGCGCAGGTCATAGCACAGACAGCTCTGGCCATTAAGGTTCGTCCACTGATTTAAATAAACTCAAATGTCTACATCTACATACAACTGACCTATAATTACTGAGGTTTGGTACCTTTTTAATGAGAGTATCCGTAAAGTAATTTAGTTATATGAACTTAAAAAATAGGACACCCAATTAAAACCTTTTCTTTTTAAACATATTTAAACATATTGACATTTGATCTTCATTTGAACAATATTGAGAGAGGTATAGCTAGGTAATATAGCTAAACACATACAACTGAAGGACTGACTTTTGAAATAATATGTTCTTACCATGGCCAGTTGTAAAGTTGTACATGTATTTGAGTCTGGGTAGGGATTTATAATTATCTCAGAGCAATTAGAAATCAATTGGAAAGCCATTCCACTGTCTATAAAATCTAGTCATTTGCAGCTGATTTCTTCCATGTAGTAATAATTGTGGGGGTGTCCTTACTTTTTTCCCTCACAGGTTGATGTGAAATTGCAGTTCTATGCTTTCCTTTCAGGATTCAGTAAAAATTATTCATGCTTTTGTGCTTTAGTCACCTGTCTTAATTCACCTTAGCTTTGACATGATTGCAGTTGGTCGAGAATGCGGCGGCTCGGGTGTTTACTGGGACTTAAAGAAGGGAGACCAGTATTGGCTTCACTGCATTGGCTACCTGTTGCTTTTAGAGATGAGCTAGTAGTCCCATGTGTAGGTATAAGGACACTCGGGTCCCTAATAAATGCCTAATAAACTGAGAAGCTTTAACTGAGAAATTGCTTTAACAGATTTAACTTTTTAACAGATAAATGGATAGATCAGTCATTGTGCTGGATTAAGCAAGCTAGGAGAGGAGTGTGTGTGTGAGAGAAGGGTGGGGTGGGGGGGAGAGAGAGAGGGGTTAGAGACAGAAAGTTAATTATAAGATTGAATCCGTATTTTAGCATAAATAAAATGTAATCCACCCTCTGAGCTCAATAGTAACAATGCAGTGTTTACATTGCTAAGTAAAACCAGCAATATGTCAGTAGGTTCTGTGAAAAGCTTGGAGCACTTGACGAAGTGCAATATAACTAAATGTTTACTTACTTATTTACTAATAAACTATATCCTAATAATTTTATTTTAGAAATGATTTTAAAAGGCATTTCTTCAGACATTTCTTTAGTAATAAAGAAATTTGTTTAGTAATATTACATTCATATTTTTAATAATTTTAATATTTAATATTAAAATATTATTCTTTTAATAAAATGTTTATATGTTTAAGATATTGACTAAAAAAAAAGCATGGGATGTCCTAACTTTTTCACATGACTATGCTCTGGGAGAGAGAAATAAGGGTAAAAGCAAGAGAGAGAGGGGGAGAGAGAGGCAGAGACAGACAGGGAGAGAGAGAGGGGGAGGGATATTCTCACGGTTTCTGAGATGCGTTACCTAATGAGGGTACATGGATAATGGTCCTCCTGGAGGTGCTGAGATGTTTCCAGTTGTCTGCCAGATACTGCCCAGCACAGAACACACAGCAGAAGAATTAACAGTGACAAGGCATAAATACATAGACACACACACACAGACACACACACACACACACACGTACACACACCTCACCAGCCCCACACTGGCAACATGAAGGGAGCAAATTACACCCATCTTTCTCTCTGAGCTTTGTGCTGACAACCCAAGCATAAATCACATTCATTAAATCAGCTGCATACTTCAAAACATCTTCCCAATATTAATTCAATTAGTAGGCTACATGATGCTTTCTGCCAGGGGTAGATTAAGGCTTAATTAACATAGTGTGACTGCTTAAAGGGGGGAAACGTACACAAGCTCCTTGTTCACTCTTGCACTGAGTGACGGTACGAACAAATGAACGTGTGGGTGCTAATTAAGAAACATGCTACATTTATGAAGATGTTACAGGGATGACAGCACGGAAGAGACATCTGCTCTGACAAATGGAGATGACAGTACTCGCCGTGTGGGTGTGCAAGGCCCCTGTAATCCCATCACTCCAAGTGCAAGTACCTTGTGGAAAATTCATTTGTTTCAGTCTTGTTTAAACAGCGGCAAGACAGTAAAAAAAGCTGGGCCCTGATTTATAGTGACTGGCAGACTTTCAACTGAGTGCTAAAGCTGGGAGATGCTTTCATGATGCTTTTAAGATGCTTTTTCTTTATTTAAAGAATTTATTAAATTATCATTATATCAGTGGCATAAAATGGTCTTAAAATATCAATAATATTGTCTATCGCAATTATTTCTGGGACAATATATAGCCCAAAAAAATAGTTACTGCGACAGGCCTAATTCAGTGTTTGCAAAAAAAACAACAAGAAAAAAACAATCAAATAATGTCCACCATAAAACAAAGCAGATAGATTCAATGATAAATGATGACAAAATATGTACAAAATATAAAGGAAAGCCAACTTAATATCATAAAGTAACTGATTTTAGTGTGTTTTTTAAGATAACATTTTAAAAACAGAAGGTAAGGACTGACGTCACATTCCTGCTGGAGGACAAACCCTTTAGTCAGACTGAGTAGCAAAACATTCTACAACATGGCTGCATTTAATAGATAAAATGCCCAAAACAGGACTGAAACAAGTGATTATCAGCTCAAGTTAAAGGCATTTGGACTCAAATTATCCATATTAACAAAGAACCAGTGATCCATGGACATTGATGTGTAGCCAGGAATGTCTAGCTAACTGAGGATCAAATCCCACTCATTTAGAGGATAAAACCTCATATCTGAGAACACAGAGTCGAATGAATGGTTCTAGGACTGTTTCCAGCTACATTTAGTAGACTGGCTAATCCTGGTTTGCTTGCTCTCCCTTTTAGTCGAACTTAGCGTGCCGCTAAATTCTCTCTGGTGGGCTTGTTTTCAGAGAGTGACTTCCCCACTCAGTGAGCAGCAATCCATTACTTTACATGTCCAAGAAAGAATGGAAAGGTAAATTTACTCAGAACTAAGTTTTACATATATATATCATATCATATAACAGAGAGTGAATGTACATGCTTTGATGATTCCGGTTTTTTCGATTAAATTAGGTTTCTCTTTTCAATACTTTTTAGGCATTTTAATACTTTAAGTGCAAAAAAGGCGTTTTATACATTTTTAAAATCTATTTTAAGGATCTGCTGAATGTCATTATTCGTCCCTCCTCAACTGAGCACTTTTGACCGCACATCAGTGCAATAAAAAAAAAATAGTAAGGCAACATGTGTATGTGTTCATGAGTATGTGCGTTTGTGTGAATGCCTCACCTCTGCCCTGCTGCGGTAATTCTCCAGGTGGCGAAGACGAGTCGCCTGCAGGCTCTTCCTCACGCGTCCCACCTGGGCGTGCAGCAGCCAGGAGATAGCAATGGTTCCAGCCGCCCATTTGCGCCTCTGCTGACGCAGGTAGGCGGTGCGGGCCTGGTGGCGTCTCCAGGAGGCTTGGATGCGCACAGCGGCTGCTTGGCGGCCCCCCTCACCCCGGTACCGCTGGCCGGGCCGCCGCACCAGCTCCCACACCTCTTCTTCATTCTCCAGCACTGAGAGGAGGTGCCCCAGACCCCCACCTCCCCAGTATAGCTCACCACTCTGCATCAGAGCCACCAGCCGTTGGCCACACACTTGTGCGTACGGCACAGCAAAGTCCTGCATAAGTCGTTCCAGCCGCCAAAGAGCCTCCACTAGCGGCCCCCAGCACAGGCAGTACTGCTCCTTAAATGCGCAGAATTCTGCATCATATGGGTCAATCCGGCCATCCACTATGCTGAAGCAGTGTTTGCCAACAGGAGGTAGTGGAAGTGCTGGAGAACACTGAGTACAGAGAAAACACACAGCTTGAGACACATTTTACACCTTTTTGTGCAGACTACTTTTTCTATCACAGTGTTAACAATATTAATTAATATGCTTATTAATTTATACAAATATTACATAATAACTGTTACTGTGGTACATAAACGTATTAGCTATTTTATCGGGTAGCTTCAGGTACCATAATATAGCACTTATACAAGTAAAATTGTAGGTACACCGTATGTCCAAATGTTTGTGGACACCCCTTATAATGAACGCATTCAGCTACTTTGTTTCTCCTATTGCTGACATAAGATGCAAATGCACACACACACAGCTTGTTTGGTCCCTTTAGAGAAGTACTGCCGATGGAATAGGACTGGAGCAGTGAAATATGAACCTACTAGCTCTCTACATAATGCCAAACGTGGGCTTGAGGGGTGTAAAGTCCCCCAGTACTGAGCTGTGGAGAAGTGGAACTGTGCTCTTTAATATGATGGTAACAGCAATGTTCCAAAACCTAATAGAAAGCCTTCCCTGGACAGTAGAGACAGTTATGCCAACAGAAGCAGGATATATTGTATATTGTCTTCCATCCTCTACCCTACCCACCTGTAGTCAGGCACCACCACAGACCCACTACTGTCAAATATGGACCATTTTCAGCGCAGCAGTGGCACCAATGTGGTCATCGTGCACTGAAAGTTACTGTCATTTTTACCCACTGCATAAACTTACTTGCCATTTTATTAGACACACCTTACAACCACTATTTAGAAACTATAGCTTATTTTACACAGTTTGTTAATAATTCTTCAGGGGTCAGTTCAATAGGACCACAATGAGCTGGGTCATTTTGACTGGCAGACTATTCTCAACCCAGCTGATACATTTGCCCAACATTAACATGTAAGTGTCACTACTGTGATCTCTTTCCATTGATAAAGTTGAGTTGAGGGGGTCTGAGAGATTGTGCCATAACAGATGGGCTGAAATCAGTGACCTAAATGGAGATGTACCTCTTAAATGTCCAATAAGTGCGGTTATAAGTTATAAGTTAGGTTAATCTAATAAACTGACAACACAGTGTACCATTTGGCATAAATGCATATACTAATCAAAATCAATTGGATGCAAAGGTGGATCATGTGCCATAAATATAATTTTATGGTCCCTAAAGAAATACATAATATATCTTGGACAAGAAAATGGACAAGAAAGTACCAATGGATGCACATTTTAAAAATACTATTAAAAACAGTCAGCTTTCTGTGTAGGAATCAGGCAGCATTCTGAATTGAGATTCTTCTCTGAAAGGAGAATTTAGTCCAGGACTAGGTATAATCTATGTTCAAGAAAGTGAAGCTATGAGTAATAATGGTTTTATTCATTAACATCTCACACTCTGCACTAAATCCAATTACTCAGGTATAATTACATGTTCTATGTAATACATCCTGTAGTCAGTCAGTGTTCTAGAAGTACAGGTAATATCTATGTGTTGGTGTTTTGGTAAAAATATTACATCATGATATTTAAATACATTTTTATGATCCACCATGTTTATTTTGATACTTTGACACAAACAAAATGCACTATTGGTGTCAGATTTTAAACACTGCTGTCAATTTACAATTAGGTGCACTAAATCTAATTAAACAACACCAATTATGCTCTGTAATGAAACATGCAGTTGGTCACTGCTGACCAAGGTCCAGATGGCATCTTCGATACGCTCTAAAAAGTAAATTGTTATCACAACAACAAAATGTATCATTTTAATAATGAAATATTGTCATATGTTATCTTTTAGAAATACAATCTGAGTTAAATTATCATAATATTAGTGAATATTATCATATTGTCCAAGCCTAACTGGATTTTAATTAGCAATTAGAAAAACGAAAAAGTGGAAAGTATTTATTTAGGGTGAATAAACCTAGTTAAAGTGCTTGCTGCCAACATTATGTACAGTGCTGAGTCCTACCTTTGCTGAGGGGTACAGATAAAAAGTCACTGACTAGTGTGAATCCATGCATGTGATGACCGTGTCCTTTACACCATTTACTATATGAGCAGCCTCAGGCTAGTCTTGACACACAGAACATTAGCGTGGGGACATAAAATTCTACTTAAAAAGAAAACTGAAAATTTTAATTTCAAACAGGTCATAAACTGACAAATAATAGTAACAGTAAGTGATTAGCCACCATGGTATTGACTAAACATGCTCCATGACCTACAACTGAACATCACTTTGTTACAAAAAAAAAAAAAAAGTAAAATTCATATGCGACTGCAAGCATGGTTGTAGTGCTATGATCTATGTGATATACAGCAAGTATAAGCTACAGAATTTTATTTGTAATACCTGAGGACTGAGTGGACTGAGTCGAGCTGGTCCCTGGGGGAGTTTGCTGTCGGAGGCAGCAGAAGGAGGCGGAGTGGTGGCGGTCCATGTGGGCGGACGAAGAGGCCGAGAGATTCCATGGGCCTGCACGATACCCTTACTCTGATTTACGTCCTTCTGTCGTTTTCCTGCTCTTTCACATATAGCTGTCCACAAATCACATCATCACAAGTGAGCACAGTCTAGAAATATAAACAAACTCATTGAGTGATTAATTAAGACATTTTTATTATTGAATAAAAATAATTATTGACACAATGTAAAGAAAAACTGATCCAAATCAGTCAAATGAAAAAACAGCAAAATGGAGATACTAGGTTTGTGTGTGACCACAACAATATGAAACACTGGGAAATGTCATCGCTTTTGTATTTTAGTGATCAGATTACTTTATCAGTTACAAAAGAACAAAGCCATTGTAAATGGATTCCCTTGCCAAGCCCTCCATAAATTTCCAAAGAGACAATATTTTCTTCTTGCCCAGCCAAGCATTTTCAGATTGTGTAAATCTTTGCTGTGAATATGAATATATATACCATGGGGGTTCACAGTAATAATGTTCAGCTTGAAATAACTATATGAAACTATATCATATGAAACAACTAGATGATACTCGCATTAGATTGCATGCGGCAATTTTATTTCTTAAACATTGATCACTCAGTCCAGAGCAAGCTTCCTGAGCTATGAAAGCTGTAAAATACAGAATACTATTATGCATAAAGAGCGTGGAATGTGTCTGACCCATCTTATCGGGGCTGCCATCCTCTTTCTGGTGCAGGGGGGGCGCCTTGGGCCTAACAGGATTCTGCAAGCAGAGATCAGCTGCTGAGGGTGGTAGACCTTTCTCTACTGAACTGTTAATCCCTTCAATAAAAGAGATAAAGGAATATGAGCAAACATGGCAAGGATCCATACAGTAAATGCACACAGGTATGAAAATAAAAGATTTATGAATGGGTGGTTGAATGAGTATGTGTATATTAAGCTGTGCTGCACATCGTTTGTTAGTCGTTTTCACAATACTGGCCTTTGCCATCATGATATTGTGAAGGCTTGCAAAAACCCTCAAACAAATCATCACATGTTTTGTTTATTGTGCTGTGAGCATCTAGACCAGGAATGGGCAATGGGGCCGGAGTGCAGCACAATTTGCTGATTTCCCTGCTTTAACAGACCTATTAGACTTGCCAATTAACAGGTGAGTTGAATCAGGTGAGTTGAATCAGGTGGGCTTGAGCGGGAACAGCACAAAACCAGGACCACAATTGCCCACCCTGATCAAGGCCAATTCTCACACATCTTACACTGGACGTATCTGAAAGAAGCAAGTCATTTTTGGTCAAAGTGAGGCAGGCCAGACTTTACCCATGTCCCGTATGGTTGAAACGTCACCACTACTTTATTAATCGGAAATCCCTTATGCAAAATACTGAGAACCAATAACAATGGAAAGAAATGCTAAGAAATGTATGTATATGTGTATAGGAAAATATATTTTCATATGTGTACATCAAGTAAATGTAGTGGTGTGGAGATGTGGCCAATGGACAATAGTCCGGGTTGCAGTCACAATATGCTGCAATATAATGTCAACATGGTATTCCATTCAAACTGTGCAGCCCTAAAACCTCAAGTTCTTGCCTGCTTTTATCTCGTCTGCATAGAGAGGCGGTGGAGGGTTGAGGTTGCTGTTCTGAAGGCCTGCAGGTACAACAGCTGAGCCTCCCACCTTAGGGCTGGTGACCACTTTCTTGGCTCCCACCTGGACAGAGTGTTGTTCAGTCTTATGCTGTTTCAGGAAACTGAACACCATTATCTCATTCCTGTGGCCCATCAAACACTTTTCAAGACATTAACATTTGTGTGACAGTGTAAACAATGGGAATCTCTCCAAACAGCCGTAAATGACATTGTACACACGCTACGGAATAGTGAAAATGAGCTGCGATCAATAGCATTGTGGTCGAAGGTCAGAGGTGTTGTATTGAAAGTGTCACAGCAAGGGGTATTAAACGAGTGCCTCGTGTCTCGCTAAGGCAAAAAATGATCTGCCTGCAGGCTCCACAGCCAAAACCAACAGCACATGGCGAACAGAAAAGGAACACGCTCCACTCAATAGCTTGCTCATGGAGAATGCTATTAGCTTCGGGTCACTGACTAGATTTTTCCTTCCGAACAAACTTTGTTGTAAAAGGCTGCAAGACGGCCATCCATTAATCAGGCTGGTGGCAGCTTGTAGATGTCAAGAAATATGGTTTCCTCCTTTTCTTCCACTTTCTCTCTCTCTCTCTCTCTCTCTCTCTCTCTCTCTCTCTCTTTCCCTCTCTCTTTCACTCTGCATTTTGTTGGCTGCCTGGGCTCACGAATGTAAGCGCTTTTGTGAAGGAGCGCGGTGATGTTGTGTGATTACAACCAACAGATTTTCCGCATTCATTAAAAGAAAGTTGGAGCTAGGATACAGGCAGTTAATGACATTGTAAACTAGCCAATAAGCCCCCTTCCCTCCAGCAATCAATCACAAGCTGGCAATGCTTTCTGGAGAGTCTGAGCATGGTTCAAACTGTTTATTTCTCTCTCGGTTTCTCTTGAGTGAACAGCTGTTTCAGATCTACGAGAAT